>NC_064878.1:30214095-30221595 GCF_943734665.1 Anopheles aquasalis | reverse complement strand
AGCGCGATACTTTAATATTTTTTCTGTCTTTAGCCTATCAGCAAACAATACAGAATCACAATTCTTGAACCTTAAAGCAGCTTCCGGTAGCTGTTCGATCGCGATTCGTTAATTTTTTGTTTAGGATATGAATGTAGTAAGAATTGGCGATGCATGCAAAAAAAAAGGAATGTGCATAAATTGTCCGCCGGCGTCCCGGAAATCCTAATCTCTCAGCGTTTTAGATGATGGAGAACAGTTCACTGGATATCAGTAGGAGATCAGCACAGATTCTACTACAGACGAGCTAGGAGCACGATGGAAATGGAGGTGGCGCATGTATGCAACAACCGCCAGCTAGCCAGCCAGTCAGCCAGCAATCGTATAAGGGCAGCGTAATGGGAATTCGAATTTCCGAACCTGCGATAACCACCGAAGGCAGTTAACAGGTCGTTGCAAATACACTAGTAACCGCATAAGCATGGACGGAAACCGACTTTCTTTACCTTAAACAGCTTCATTTGCTAAGATAAGATTCATTAGTTTACTTTTTTTTCTACGATTTACATGACTATTATTACTATTGCCCTACTTTACGTGTAGGTTTTACCGTGTTATAGAACGTTAGAAATTTGTTTTTTTGTCTATGTAACGACATTATTTATTTTACCCATTAGTGGGTTTGTACCAAACCGCAGTCTGAGCGACGATCATCGATAAGTTGCGCCTCACGACGATGTAAATTCTATCGACATCTGGTGCATTGTTTTAATTTCGTTGGATATGAAGAAAAAGTCCTCCTTTGGGCGGTTCCTTGGGGTCCGAGAGCGCCGTTTTCGATGATCCCACAATGCGTTAAGTTTAGGTGTTTTGTTTTTAGTGTATGTTTAATGATTGAGCGGAGTAAAGCTCTCTTTCAACAACTTGCTCAGCGATGAAAGGAAGGAAGGAAGGTATGAGTAGCTACAGACAGATCGCATGCCCACCACGCTTGGTGGGCGTGCTGGAGGAAACAACTTTGGGAATGTGTATTATATTCTGCGGGTGTAAGAATCCGGTTGTGGAATATAATAAGTAAATTCTAACGAGACGTAATAAAACAGATTATCAATGCAAAGGAATCACTCCTTGGCTACTACGGCATTTTGTCAACAGCGAGAGGTGGACGTCGAAATCGGAACACATTGATGGTTGAAAAATGTTTCCCTACACGAAAGAAATTACTTCAGCGACTTTAGTTTTGTTGATAATTTTGATAATGATGATAAAAGAAGTTTAAGCCTAACTACTTGTTTGAGTTTCCTGAAAATCTATTTATGATCTGTTTTCATTTGCAAGACAACAGCGTCAGTCAAACGAGTTTGCGTCATGTTTTTGTTTCTCCAATCATTTGTTACGATAAGAAGGCACGCCGTCACTTGGAGGAATTAAAATTTACAAGTCGCGTCATATTGCACGTTATAATATAGTGACTTCTCTTTGCGTGCGCGACAAATGTAAGTATTGTTTGTCCAAATGTAGATAATCTAGTTGTATGTCTTTCTACTTCAATATTAGATCGAAAGATTGTATCTCAGTAGGAATTTGTGGTGTAATTTTAAAGATTCTTTTTATAATGAATTGTGGGGAGATAAATTTCAGTATTTTTTTATTCAAATAATTAAATTTCAGTTTCAAACTTTTCCAGCTGTTAGAAAAGTTAACAGTTGAGTAGCTTTGCACTTACGAAGTGTATCGACTTTGAAAACGTTTAAGGAATTGTTAGGAAAACGGCGGTTAATAGAAGGGTTACTTTCATGTGCCTTTTGTGTTTGACTTTGTTGAAGACAAAGAAGATTGAAGAATATTGTAACATGTCACCATGGGAGTACAACAAACGCCGTTCATCAAAGTGAATCAAGCATTATCCCGCCACGTACTAATCCACTTGTGCAAAAAGTAATGTTCATGGTTTAATGCTTTCCATTATAAGCAATCGGCATAATCATTTCATCATTTTTAATATAATATTTTTCCTCAATTAGTTACACGTTGGATTACACACACCTAACTGGTTACCACGCAACTATTTTATAATAAAACTATGAAATAAAGAAACCGTTTTAGTTCTAAAGAAGGCTCTTAGCTTACATACTTTGCCACAAACGGTACCATGCAGTTAAGGACATTGCACAATCTACAATGATGCAATAAATAGTAATATTTACATATCTTTTTAGAGGATCCAACCTGGAACAGTCCGTGCATTTCTTCGAATATCGTGCATATGGACCGCGCGCACATGTCTCTCCTCAGATACAGCTGAACCGATGAAAGTATCTTCACACACGACGCACACGCGGCGTGGTGGTGTGTGGTAGCTGGCCAGCTCTCGTTTCCAGGAAGTGTTGGCATTTTCCCGTTTGTTTCCCGGTGCACGTGGTTTACGTTTTCCTCCCTTGTGGAGCATTGTACTCTCCCTGGTGCCTGCGCGCGCTCTCTCTATCTCTCTCTTTGACACTTTTTATTTGCGGAGAGGCCATATGGGGGAAACTGATGGGAAATCAGATGCCATGAACGGGAAAATGCCTCTTTGGCTTTCCATGAAAGAGATGAAGGATTTTTGTTTGTATGTGGTTGTGAGAGAGAGAGAGAGCGCTCAAATGGTGAGAGCGTCCCAGATGCTGCCGGATGTTGTTGCCCGTTGGTAGCGCCGTGCAACAGCCATAACAACCGATTAGTATGCTCTGAAACGTGCGAAGGGCGACCGCCCAAGAACAAGAAACATGTATGCCCCCGAATGCCACTACCACCGCGATGCTGATGCTGGCAGTGGCCTGGCCTGGTCTGGCTTGGTCTGGTCTGTTCTCTCTTCTTGTGCTCCCGATTTTCCGACCAATCTCACAGTTTTCCTCTCAGCAGTAGTAGGTCAGCCAGCAGCACCAGCAACTCCACATCGGGCTTCATCGGGAGAGTGTGGATTAGATTATTGTCAAAAATTTTCCTGATGACGTTTCCAGTTTCGGGCAGACCGTGCGTGCGTGCGCGTGTATGTGTATGTCCGCCAGTCCGCTGGTCGTGAGCACGTTGACTCGTCATCATTTGTTTTTGTCGCTTAATCTTGGCCTTACAGCACGCACTGCCTGGGTTTGTGGACGTGCAAAGCGTGGACTAAAGTGCATGTAGAATGCGGTATTAGAAAAGGTATTGTATTGTGTGCACTGTTCCGTTGGCATTCCGGTGTAGATTCCGCTATCCGGGTAGGACACTAATCCAGCCGAATTCCGTGGGAAAGTAGTCCGTGGGAAAAATGGTCGCGACAAAGGGCGAGAGTGAGAGTGAGCGTCGAACAGCATCCCTTTAGCATCCGT
This sequence comes from Anopheles aquasalis, assembly GCF_943734665.1. Classification (NCBI taxonomy): domain Eukaryota; kingdom Metazoa; phylum Arthropoda; class Insecta; order Diptera; family Culicidae; genus Anopheles; species Anopheles aquasalis. The sequence continues at coordinate 30,218,266 of NC_064878.1, read as the reverse complement.
TGTAGCGAGCGAGATAGCGAGCGAGGGAGGAAGATGTGTCAAATTGGAGTTTAAATGTCCCCTTCCCTCTGTCTCTCTCTCTCTCTCACTCGCTCCCTATCGTTGGCTCTCCCCATTATTGACGGTGATTCCTGTTCCGGCCACAGACAGGCGGCGACACAGTAGCGGCGAAGTGTTTGCCTCCTGCTAATGGTTATACTATTTGATCGCTGTATTAGCACTCATACACTCGTAGCCATAAATGGTAGTGCCCGTTCCTGAGAGACACACCATCTCACACACATGACACTACACGGGAAGGCGATAGTGACTTGGTGGTGATTATTGGCCGCTTCACAGGAAAACCGTGGCCTGCAGCCCGCGGGCCCGTGCTAGTTCACGCGATTTACGGTGCATCGAGCTGGTTAACGGATCGGAAAAGTGTGTGTCAAGTGGAAGTGTAAGCATCTGGAAGCTAGCTCCTGGCACCTGGCCACGGCCCATCGTGTGCCGCACAATGGAGTGTGCATCGAAGTGAAGACGAAGCTGGCTCCTTCTCCCCCCCTCCTGCTCGTGGAAATGTAAGAATCCTTTCGCAAAGGAACAGTGAAGAGAAAGGCAGGCGAAGAGAGAGAGAGAGAAAGAGAGAGAGAGCGAGTCCTTGTGCACGAGCGAGAAAACAAAGAGAAAAGCCCGAAGCACACGATTCTGTGATGAATGAAAATTTACCCACCCACCCCTAAACGCTCCTTCTCCTCCAAGTGTGTGTTGCTGCTGTTGTTTTGGTTGTTGTTGGAATACATTTTCTTTCAACGAACGCAGATTGCGAAAGTGGTGCGGCGCCTCCTAAGACCCAGGAAGTGAACGGAACGAGAGGAACGTCTTCTCGATTTCCTCAATTGTGTCGCGAACAATGGAGTGACAGTGCTGGAAAAGGGGGAAACCGTTCTGGAATCTGGATGACGATCCGGTTTGGCTTCTGATTGACAGGCACCCGGTTACTAGCTAGCTCGCAGGCCGCATACCGCAGCCACCAATCTGTCACCTAACCCTTAAAACACTCACTAAACATGGAGCGTGTGTGGCGTAAGATGAACCAGGGCCTGACGTTGCGCTCGTCATCGTCAAAGGCGGCACAGCAAGGAGCGGCAACCACCACGGGAACCGGTACGGGAACAACTGGGTTGCTGTCGACGGGTCAACCGTCGGCCACGGGTGGTGGTACGGTGGCACTGGTGGCGGCTTCTGGTGTGCAGTCCGGTACGTCCGGGATGCCCCATTCCACCGACACGACCAGCTCGGCCGGATTCGGTGAGTCACAGGTTGTGGCCGTTCAGAGGCGCCGGTCGATCGCACCGCAGGCTAGTACCGCTTCGTCGGAGAAGCGCCGCCGTCGTCGAAGGCGTAGCCGCCCGAGCAGGGAAGGGTAAGTGCGAGCGTCCGTTCTTGGCCCGAAGCCCGAAAACGGTGTGGAGTGTGCCAGAGAATCAACAGATCACCTTTGGTCTGCAGTAGTTTTTGAAAAAGTGTCGCAAGTAATTGAAAGATTAGTGGTGGAAACATCATCAAAACAAGTTGGAAAATGTATGCAGCGTATATGGTGGTACTAGATGTTGCTACTGATGCTGTCATCGATTTCAATATTTACCGTTTTTTATATGCGTTGTTTTTTTTACTTTTTTATGTTACTTTAAATACTTTTTATGTTCTTAATTTAAGGGGGACTTCGGTATTTAATTTTTATTTGTGATACATTTTTTTGAACATTTTTCCCTGAAAACTGATCCTTTCAAGAACATTGTGTAAAATTTTTGGAACAATCGAAGTAAAACTGACGAAGCTATAGATTTTTGAATATCAACGTTTCTTACAAGGCTCCCTGCTGCTCGCTACTTTGAAGCGCGGTTCCCTAAACCAACGTTTTTAAAGTCGGTGTCCATCGTACCGTAAAAACTACTGCGCCGATCGATTCGAAATTTTTAACACATAATCTGTACACTTTTCGCCAGGTAGTACCGTCGAGATATCATTAAAATTGTTTTTACTTTTTTATTAAACAAATCTGTAAAGTTCGTTTTTTATGGCAGAATCGCAAAAAGTATCACTTTTTCAACTTAAAAAATTTGCCAAAAATCGAAAAATAGGAAATTCAAGAAAAAATCTCCGTGGCTACCTAGATAAACTTATGATCTTTCTAACGAATATCGATTTATATGTTGCTCAAATTTGCTGTATTTTGCTCAAAACAATACCAAATATTCTTCAAAAGTTGTAGATTATTATGTCATTCACTTGAAAAAATACAGTTGAATGGTTACGTTACAAAAAATCGTTAAAAACGGACCTTTTTTTTGGCCCGAAAATAACGAAGTCCCCCTTAAAGAAAAAGTTCCAACCAATTTTATACTTTTGTTACATGATATAGCATGATATTTCAATACAAGTTATCGCCATACTTTGTTTGGTTTGGTTGATATCTGTTGTATTTTATTTTAATAATACACCAAAAAATCTGCAAAATAGTGTAAATTGATGTGTGTTGATAAGTTTCATAAGTAATTACGTTTTTTTTTCTTCATAAAGATGATTTTGTAAGAAAGATAATCAAAATACATGTTTAATTTTGTTAGTATGAGTGATTGAATTCCGACTGGAATACGAGCTCTACAGCGGTACCAGTTTAGAAATAAAATAAAAAGTCTGGACTTATTGATGCCATTGTAAATTACAATACAAGTTCAATAAACGAAATGTAATATTATTGATCAATAATTTCCAAACAAAACCAACTAGCAGAAAGGTAAACCATTTCATGCATTTGTTGGATTGCATTAAAAGATTATATACTAGAATCTCTTAAATGTATTTCAAATGTTTGTCTCCTTATTTAATTTACGAATATTATGTTTTGTTCTTTATGTTCTGGCCTGCTTTTTCTCAGCTACTTTTGAGTAAACAACAGAAAACACAACAGTAAAAACATAAACCATTAGCGCGCCCTAAAGAGTAGGCTGGGCACAAAAGGGAAAACTCCGTAAAAGCCAAACGTAAAGTGTGCTTGAAATTTGGTCTTTTCCCAGTGCCGGCCAGAGTCATTCGTCGGGAGGACATCATAAGGGTCACTCGTCAAGTGGACGAAGAGGCAATGGACAATCCGTCACCAGCGTGCAACAGTCCAACGAACAATCGCTGCGGCAGCGAGCTGTGGCACGGTTGAAGATGTTCAATTTCAATCTGAACTGGGATCTCCATATGACGCAGTGTAAACCGTGCGGGTGAGTAGATTTCGGAGTTATTTCTTATCCGTTTTCACCCCGTTTCCCGTTGTTCGCCGTGGAACGGGACCGTTCCGATGTTGCACGATGCAAATCTTCTCGGTTAGTTAATGGACGCTCCACGGGATCATCAGCTTTCCGTCTCGCAGTGTTTCGCCGCGTGACGTGGCCAATATCCTTAATGGTGTGACCTATTTTCCCGCGTCTATGCCAAGGGTTTTTTTTATGTGCCTCGTTTTCTTCTTCTTCTTTTCTTCCTCATGTCCACTCGCCGCGATAAACTGCTGCAGGCCTAAAAGTGGCAATATTATCACTCGCCGGCTGTGTCGTAATCGGCGCGGCGAGGACAACGAACTCTACCGCTCGAACAGCTTCAAATTCGAGCGCTTCGAGCGCAGGGATCCGACGGGAACGGGCACAAGGACAATGCTGCGGAAACAGGTAGGTGCTGTAGCTGGTTTTGATTGTCACGAGCGGAACCATTAGCCGGTCCGCTGGTTTTCGGACTTCGGGTTCTATTTAGTGTTATGGTAGGGATTGGTGATTCTGATGGTACTTTAAACAAATCTTGGTATCTTCCTTTGTCTGTGACCATCTTCCGAATCTTCTGATTCACGCTGGTGGCATCTTACGTGTGTGATGTATGGGTCCATGTGTATTTCGCTGTCAATTTGTAAAACTGAACCTATATAGATTTTAATAGATTTCTGTCAGTGGTTTGATTTGGTGGCATTTTAAACAATAATCCAATTCATATGCTATTTATATAAACGGCTCTTGTCTATTGTGTTCAGAACACTTTTCGATAAGCGATACAAATTGGAAGCCATAGACACTCTTTTTTTCAGATATCAACATCTGCACAGCAAAAAGCTATGCAGAACATTTGTTACCCATTTAGGGCCTGAATGGTTGGT
>NC_064878.1:30199095-30209095 GCF_943734665.1 Anopheles aquasalis | reverse complement strand
GTGGCGGTGAATGTACGGAACCGTGGACTAATACTGTTGGGAGAAGGTTAGAGGTTGGTTGGTGTTTCTATCTCTCCCCTTGGGGGAATACGGAATACGGAGCGATAGAAAAGTGAATTTCTCTTCAAACAAGATATTCTAATGGATGAGTTTGGTAGCGTTGAGTTGGTATTTTGGGTGTTATTCGCCTTCTTTTTAGTAGTTAAGAGTTTCGTCTTGCATTGGATCACTGAAGGAAACTTTGGTGAAATTAATCGTTTCATTAGAAATATTTGTTTACCCTATTTTAAGTTATGTTTGAGTACAAATTCGGTTTTCATCTGCAGATTTATTGAATGTCATATGCTGTGTTCTTAGCAGCGTTAAATATTCTTCAATTTTTAATTGCATTTCCCATTAAAATGTCACTCTCTGTATGCATTGCGACGTTAATGCTTAATAGCCAATGATTTGTTGTGATTTTTTTTAAACATATATAATGACGGACGAGAGCCGTATGTTTAATTTGTTGTGAATAATCATAAAGAAGCTATTTCTCTGCAGATGCCTAAGGATAATAATTGTTTGTTCCATTCTTTTCCATCCTCGTTCAAATTGTAAAAGCGAATTAGTGTAGTTAGTGAGCATTAAACTCAATACAAGAAATGTAGTTAAATGCCATCGGATTTTCTGCTACAGTAAAATCCTATAATCCTCCACAAAAATCATGGTTCCATGCTCCAAACTGCAGTGGGATGTTTGATAGTTTCAAGTTATCTGGGATATCCCAGGACGTCAGGGAATGAAGAAAACCTATGAGTACGAGAAATTGATGCTAGAAAAGTGATGAAAGTTGCTCACAATTGAATACAATCACAGGATTCATTTCTCATTCACAAGTTATAGTTAATGCATCGAACTTTTCGATGTCGCTTATTTTCGAGATATTTTTTGGTTGTCTAGTTTCGTATCGATTTTAAAGGATTTCGTTCCACTTTGTCCCTCGACGATCTTACTATTTGAACAGGAAGCGGAGGTTGTGGTCTTATTGGGAGGAGTCTTATTGGGTCTTTGGAGATTATTTGATGTTAGCTAGGACATTGTTCTCGAAAAAATATCGATTACGGCATCTGACAATCATCTTTTCCAGTTTAAAAAAGTGTCATTGTTTGCTGTAGTTGGTTTGTTTATTTTTAAGATATTTTATTTAAAAAATAAATTACTCACGATTAGATAAATAAAATTTCTAAACATCCAATTATTCAAAATTTCAAAAATGAACATTTTAAGTTATATTTTTCAAAAGTACATGTAATGTTAGATGTGTTCGCTGTTCTTAAAAAGTGATTTCTCATTGTATTTTGCAATGTATGTAAATATGTTCACTCCTCCGTTTGTCGGGTCTTAATGACAAATTCGGCGCATTTTCCATTGCGATGAAGAAAATATAAATTTTCTTTTGACTTTCCAAACAAATCTGGCTGATTGTGCGGTGTGAATCTGCGCCGCAGGCAATACCTACCATTCAGTAAGCAGTCAATGCGTCCTTCCCTCTTGCCAAAGGAAATGAAAAAGAAGAAGCAGAACAACTGCGGAAGCATCGACGGATCGCACTGGCACGATTGCAGGGAAAGTTCAAAAGGAATAAAACTCAAAAGTCTCCAAGTTGAAACGGTTGAAGCTCTCCGCCAGATTCACGGATGCAGATGGGGCCACGGGTCGCGATTGGCTCAATTTTCGTTCGCTCCTAATCAGCGCTCAGCGGTCGTCAATAGGATTAAGACTCTGGTGGTGGTGGTTTTTTTTTTCTTCTTGCTTATTGAAAATTTACATTTTTATGAGATTTTTTACTACATCATCCTAGACAGGTTGCGTGGGATGGATGGGCGGGAACCGATTTGTGGGTCTCCGTGGTCCCCTTTCCCTCACGGGATCACGATTCGTTTTTTTTTTGTCTCTTCATTCATTGCAGTGCGGTTCGTTCCTTCCGATATGATTGAGGTTGTATCGTGCAAGGACAGCTGAACTTGTTAATTTTTCTGCCTCTTTCCTATTTGCCATAGATCGCGGTTCGATATTTACTTAGGATGTCGCCGCTCGCCAACCATGTAATTGTAACTATGACAAACACAGACAAACAGACAAGAAAGTGAGAAACGGCTATCTTTGAATCAATTTGCATACCCGACAAGATTGAAACAATTCTTGGGCGACAAACAAAAGGCTGAAAAAGTGATCAACGACCGCTACGACCGAGGAAGCGCACGTGGAAAGGGTTTGATTGGAATTATACGAACCGGTTTTCCGGTTCGCTGATGGATGGTGGAAAGCTCCGGTGCGTTTGTGGCCGCGCGCCGTGACACATGTTGGCAAATATTTTCCAATTGTCGGTTTCAATATTGAATTAAATTCGGGAAAAAAGGAACTATACCGAGTGGAATTGATTGCGGCCATCGACGATGGGGCTGTTTGTCGCGGTTTGATTACTTTTGGGTGCTCTTTTTTTTTTTTTGGTTCTTTCAACGCTCTTCGCCACTTAAACAAGATGTATTGTTCTGTACAATGGCGGAACGATTGAATCTTTAGCGTGTAATGTTACTTGCTGCAATGAGAGTTATGGTGCTCGATAAAAGTTTATGTCCGTACGAACGTCTGGAGCCTTGTGTGTCGACAATTTTTCCGTGTACAACGATGGACGTGAACGATTCTTCCATTTCCTGCACCCAGTGCTGGTCTGTGCTGAGCGACGAGTTATATGATTCATTTCGTTTAATTAGTGCTCCATGGCATAGGCATAGAGATGTCGATGCTTTGTTTTACCATCGTGTAGCAATATTTTAGGACCTGAGACCTGTTTGTTGAGGGAATTTGGAGGGAAATCTCATTTCTTGGCTGCCGGAGCGTATGGGGTTCATTTCCGCAGAGGTAAGCGATAGGGTCTTCGCTTCAGTGGGATCGTTAGAGGAAATTTAGCTGTTTGGTTTGGCCACCGTTCTGTGCTGCAGCAACTGTTTCAAGTGCCACTAGTGCTACCTAGTGCCAATGCTGCCCACTAGCGCAACGATGCTCATTGCATATTCATGTCAAGTGCTGTCGAAGTGCAGAACCAGCGTCGTTGTCGTCGTCGTCGTCGAGAGTGCCATTCGGTGATGTGCTTTGTATGCGGCGATCTCACACACCGGGCAGGCAATGCGCCTGTCAGCGCAATGTTTATGACGATCAGGTTGTGGATGATGCTTGTTACGCTTTCGCTGCCCGCTGCATCCTTAAACGATATTTTATCGGGCGATTTTCTATTCCCGTATTATTTCTGTCGTTTGTCTTTCCGACTGAAACGGATCACCGGTGGTTCCCCAATCCCGGCCAGTGGAGTTTTTGGTAAAAACAAAAAAAGGAAGCTACACAAAATGTGTAAGAGGAGATCCATAGGTGTATAGCGTTGCATCGTCTGCATATTAATTTTGGAAAAACTCTTGCAAAAGCACCCTTCAAATGGATTTACCACCGAAACCGTTCGCGGCCACTCACCTCGGTGAAGTTGAAAAACCCTTCGCCGGCGCGAGAATTCTGGCCGATGATTTATCTCACCTATTCGCCCCGGCACCGGAGTGGAATCCACGGACGTTTTTGAGGTCCGGTAATACGTGTCGGTGGTGTAAATCATTGCAAACCAACCGGGCGTGGGTATGGTTTGCCAGCTGAAATAGAAACATTAATCAGTTGATGAATTTTTGAAAATTTCACTCACGTCACCGCGTGAAACAAAAGGTGGTTTCGCTAAACTGTCCGTGTTGCTTGCTTGCTATTCAGTTTAGCCATGGCTGTGCATAATTTAGCGAGAAGATCTAGCATTTGGACGAAAGAAAAAGAATCCCCATGAATGCGATAAAGAAAAAGGAGATACAACCGGTGCTAGGGAAGAGGTGAACAAGGGAATCGGGAATGTTACGTTTTCTGAAGTAAGTTCAACAAGAACAGCACTAATTAAACAAAGTCGAGTCTTGTTTTTGTGTGTGCTCGTGCTGATTGAAAAGGGATTTCATTGCTTGAAAGAGGGAGTAAAGAGAGACGTTCTTTGTTCTCTAGACACTTTTCTTTGAGTGTCACTAATGAGTGACAAGTTCGCTCTAGAATTTCCAACATTTTTTCTTGTTTGTTTTCATTTTGCGAATCACAATTTAACACTCAACAAGAAAAAAAAACAAAAGTTATTTTACGCATTACATCTATCTATTTTTTTTATTCTACATTTATTTCAATCAAGCGGTTTTCCAAATCGTATCAATTGTTCAGTTGTTCATCACTAGTAAGTATTTACTTCCTTTGATTGATTATTGCGCTAAAGGATGTTTTTTTACTTAATATCTGCATTTGTTCGCCGCTTTGATTTGTCTCAATTTTGTTTTCCTTGATTACCTCCATTTTGACTGATTTTTAGTCGTGAATTTATTTTATTGTTTCAAATTTAAAGTTTCTTTAAAATCCTCTCGAATCGAAAAACTAGCTTTTTGACTCTCGCAATCTATCAACCGAAGTGGAAACTGCTTGAATCAAATTTATGACCCAACGCAACGGAACTCAAATACACTTGGATGCTTCTTTTTTTTCCGGGAGCCACATCCTTTGTGGACTCGAATGGGACTGGGGAGCGAGAGAGGAGAAACAAAGGATGGAACCACATTAACGGAAAACGCAATCAGCGAGACACCATGCTCCCATAAGGAGCATAAGGTAAGCCGGTGCGACATTGAGATTGGATTCTCAAACTAACGTCCGGAGAAGGTTGGGTGTCCTGGTGTGTCCTTTTGTCGATCTTTTCTTCCCGAGTCCTTTTCATGCACCTTCCCAGACGATGCAAGAGCTACATCAAGCGTATTGGAAAAGTTTCCTTTCGTTTCCTTTCCTTTTCTTTTTGTGATTTTCCCGTTTCCCGGGTACGATCGGGAAGGATCGGCCCGGGCGAGCACTGGTTTAGGTCGTTAGAACAAATCAAGGGTCCACGCAAGAACCGGACAGTTCACCAGAGGTGCATACCCTTTTGATCAAAGAGAAAAAAAGGCCAAGTGTCGGGTGTATTGAGGGATGGAGGGCAGAACATGTGGAGGAAACTTTTCTAGTTTTTCTCCAATATGAATAATACACTCTGTCGCGCTGGGTGGAAAGGAAAAACACCTTTTTGTTTATCTCTAATCTTTGTATTCACTTCCCAGCAGACTACGAAGAAGCGATCAAATCAGATGAAAGTGGTCAAACGAAAGGGCAAAGTTTAGCCAATTGATTCTTTTTGTTCCCCTCACCTGAGTGGAGATTGGGCGAGCATCTCATGAACCCTGTCCGTTGTCTAGCGTGCGCGTGTCCATCGGGAGTACATTTTCATTTTCGCACAAACATATAACCATTTGTTGGATAGAGAAGTTTGGTCGTTACCCCCAAACCCCAAACCAAACCAAACCAAACCAAAAAAAAAAAAAAAACTAAACGATGAAGCACCATCCCCTGTCACTTGCGGTGTCGGAACAGACGCTCTCGACGCTCACAATATTCGTTAATGGAAAAGTGAGCCCCCCCGAACCGGCTGCACCATAAATCATGCTGCGCGCAATGCTCGCTCGGTACACGGTACAAACCGGCTACGTCTTGGTCTTCGTCGTCGCGACCGAGCGGTCCAAGACTGCTGCTGCACCCCGTTCGGCTTCCGGTTCTAGCCGTGGTGGTGCGCGCTTTTGGACGACCCGGGGGCAGCCCGATCTGATGGTGTCCATAATAAATCCATCAGCGGAGCTTTACTCAGATCATTACTCTCTTAACCTCTCGCGGGGCCACCACCGTGGCACGTACTGGTCGCTAGGTTAGCCGACATGCGACCACACTTGGTTCGGTCGTGAGTGTAGCGATAACCGTGTGTTGTCGGCCCCCTAGTGGCGGTGGAGAACAAGTTTCCTTTTTCTTTTTCTAATTTCCCTCCACCTTTGGCAGCAGGATTCTTCTTCCTGTTTCACTCCTGATCAAACTTTCTCATGGGAATGAGGTTGGGGCGTGGGAAAAAGTATTACCCCCCCCCCCCCCCCCCCCTTCCTTCCTTCGTTCGTCCGATTGTCCGAGGTGAAATGCCGGTAATTGATATGGCAGTATCACGCAAATGTGATTACTTTGTTGCCTCCGCTGACCAAGCACAAGTGGTACTACCGTGGCATAGCCGGCCATAAATTAGCCCAAAGTCCACTGGACCAGAAGCCGAAGCCCCCGAGCGCAAGAAGTAACTGCAATTGAACTGAATCAGTCGCCGAAAAGTTCCGCCTTTGGAGCCACCGTTGGAGATTGGGTCAGCTCGATAGTGGAATGCGGTTAGGTCAGAGGATACGACGAGGTATAACCTATTCCAAACCATTTCTCTCCACCGCCAGTGCCCGGTGGACGAGATTCCGTGTAAGGTCAGCTCGGGAATGTTTGATGTGTGCTGTATTTGTGTGGTGGAACTGCAATCGTCACAGAACCAATTTGTTACTATCTAGTTGTTTGACATATTCTAGGACAATCGATAACCGTTCCGGCTACTACCAAGTCGAGCCGGGAACCATCCATCTTCTCGACCTTTTGTGTGCTGTGGTGGCGCGCTTTTTATTCTCTTTTTTGACACCACATGCCACTGCACCTGCCGTACCGTGACCACAATAGCGTCATCATGGTGGTTGGTTCTTGGTTGGCACTCGTTTAGGTGCAACAAAGTTTTCATGCTGGCCCGCCCCAGCGTGGTCATAAATCGTGCCTCGAAGATGACTTCGACTTCCACACGCGCGCGTTTCCGTGTGCGGGACCGAGCGGCGGCGGGTTATTGAATTTGCCGCGGTTTGGTTCGTTCTGTGGGTTCGCTAAAAAGCTCTAGCGCTTTTTGATTATCGACAAAGTGTTGCTTTCATTTTGTTCGAGTAGAAAGTTGTAGCTCGTACTTGTAACAGGTTTTCCTAAATGAAAAGGGTAACCTCAAGGACCTTTTTTGGACACTAAATTTCTTTGCCAATCAATATTAGGTACTCGTGATTGTGTTGCCTGTGATACAGTTTGATTTCTTCGTTTATTCGCTTCTATTACTGCGCTCTTCATTACTTCTGATTGTCCTTCGAACAATCCAACACTATCGCGAAGGTCTCCAAACAATCCAACTTCTTGGAATTAATGCCGATACCGATGCCCTTTCTCAATCTAGAAACATTTATGCACTCTCTGTTCACCAAAAAAAGAACAAAAAAAGGGAAGATTTTAACGATTGGTCGTCGCCACAACTTCCCTTCTCTTGCATTAAAAACTCCAATAAAAATTCGTGCTGCGAATTCCTTGTGGGATTTTTTTTTGCTAACTCTTAGTTTTGAAGGGGAACTGACAAGTTTAATGGACAGAATTCTAATAGACGTAGGACGCGAACCCTTTTTCACGATATTGGATAAAAGTTCTCTTGTCAGTTCTTGTGAGTGTTGTAGATCCAGCACAGGATTTGTTAAGTAATAGTAGGTCTATAGCTTAGTTTTTTCGATTTTTTTTAGCTCAACGAAAACCGTTTACTTTCAAAACCAAAAGAATAGTTACATTAATCAAAATATTGCCCATCGCTAGCCACTACTTTTTACCATATTTTGTGCAATTTTCAATTTCCATGTCGGAAGAACACCTAATCTTTTGAGGAGATTGTAATGAGCCCAACTACTTTCGAAGTAAGTGTCCCAAAAAGCATACAGCTTATGCTAAAACGAATTGCTTGTGAGCTATTTGCGGCACTACGATCGATCAGTACCAATAGTCAATAAATCAAATGCCAGACCGCCAGACCAGCGCAACTTTGAAAGAGAATGGTGCACTTGACTGTCAACCTAACGCGCCGCTTCGTTTGTAGCACCTAGTACGCCATTGATGCATTCGAGTGCAACTGTATTTTATCACCCATCAACCCAGCGCCCCTATCGCAGACGCGATCGCGATTCGGGGTCGGAGTCATTGGCAGAAGTAATGACAGAAGTAAGTGGACGCTAAAACGATCTCCACTCTCCCCTCGTTTAGAAACAATTCTAAATTCCACAACCGTAGCGAAACGCTCCCCCCCCCGGCGTGTGTGATGGCCGACGCACACGTGGCGCGACGTGGCCAATCATCGGGTGGGGGGCCTGCAAGAAGAAGTCAATCTTATCGGACCACGGTGGTTCACGCCGGTGTTTTGCAAAACGCCACCGGGCGCATCGTAAATATTTTTCACAACATAAATTATGATAATTATGGACCGTGCTTTGATTTATCGCTCGCTACCGCTACCGCTTTCCACCCACTTGCTTTCCACCCACTCGCAATCCGCCCTTTTGAAGGCGTTGAGTGGCCAAGTGCATAAAGCAGCACTTCGACAGTGTCGGAACGTGCGAGCACCGTGTTTTTGGGGAGGAGCGGGGGGGGGACAGGTGGAGAAGAAGGTTCGGAACGCACTATGGTATGGTATTGGCGCCTATTTGCATAATGAAATTGATGCGACTGGCAAGTGACCTCCTGGAAATGGAACCAACATAGTGCTGCGGGGCTGTCGAGGTGAAGGGTCACGGCGTGCGATGGTCACAAAGGCCCATTATCTGTTCGGGGGCGGTTGTGGAGGAGTGCAAAACGCCCCAAAATGCTGGCCTCCTGCAGCACCGTGCGGGGCACGTTTTGCAACAAGATTTGTTGCAAGCTCTTGCTCCACTGTGTGCCACTTATGCACCCATTGGCGGCGGAAGTATCGTGGTATCGTGTCTTTTCAGGGGGAGGGTACGCGCACGGTTTGACGCACGCTGCAAGAACAATGCCGAATGTCACGGACATGTTCTTGACTTTTGATTTGGCTTTCGTGAAGTACGGACGGCGATCTGAGGTGCCGAGTGCCATTTCCATCGCCGTATGATCGGATCGGTATTCCCTATTTACCTACTGAGGGACGACATTACTCTGCAAGGTCGGTCGGAAGCACGCGGTCGCGGTCGCGTGTAACGTTCGGATAACAGGAACCACCAAGCGCCCCGAGAGGGCTTGGGGCACAAACTAGGGCAAAGTTAGTTGCGGATGATGATGCACAATGATTGAATGGTAGCGGCCGGCCTCGGTTTCGGTTCGGTCACCTTCGTTTATTATTGGCATGTCATTGTCATTTGTTTCGGCGGGCAGGAACGGCTCGAATAAATACTGAAATCGATGAAAGTAATGGGGCTTTGCACGCTGGCACTCTCGCTCTCTCTCTCTCTCTCGCTCTTCCTCTCGCTATCTCTGCCTAGTAGGTGTAGCCGGTGTTGGGGTTGAAGCCTTGCTGCCGCTTGTTCGGTGGCAGATACTGGTTAGCTGGTGCCGATGGGTAACCCTGGATGGCGTTCGGTGAGCTAGAGTGGAACTGAGGAGTCTGCTGCTGGTACTGAGGTTGCTGATACTGCGGTTGCTGCTGCTGCTGCTGCTGTGGCTGTTGATACGAGGGTTGTTGTGGCTGTGGGTAGTACTGCTGCTGCGGCTGCTGCTGAGGAGGACCGTACTGTTGACCGGGTTGTCCATCCTGGTATGCAGGGTTCTTGGGCCGTGCGGCCGCTTCGGCATGCAGACGTGCGTGCAGATCGTACGCTCTGTGGAAGCACAGAAGGAGAGGGCGTTAAGACCAAGGAATACGGGGAAGATACTCGCTGTACTTACTCTTGCAGCGCTGGCGGGAGTGGTGGTGGCGTTGGCAGATGATCACCGACGGGCTGGAAACCGTTCGCATCGGCCTTGTACTGCACGCTGTACTGTTGGCCATCGGGTGCGGTGTAGGAGTAACCGCCCGACACTACCTGTTCCGACTTTTCTGGTCCCAAGTTTCGCAGGAAACCTTCCTCCTGGTGCTGGATGCCGTTACCGGTGGCGTAGCTGTAAGGGTCAGGAATGAAGGCATCGGTTTATTGGCGTGATCACTCGATAGTTTGCGTTTTGATGCGTTTGCAGATTGTGGCATGTGGTATAATGGCCAGGTATTTAATTTCATAGGGACGAAATT
>NC_064878.1:30139095-30194095 GCF_943734665.1 Anopheles aquasalis | reverse complement strand
CATCTTGGCGGTGGATGGAGATGGAGGCTGCCGGAAGAATGCGAACGGAATTGTGTACGGACGGACGAGCGGGCAAGCGCCGGGAAGTTGGTTGATGAAGAAAGTAATAATTTATGTATGAGTTATGAATTCGTAAACCATAAGTGTCGGTAGTGGCCACCGCGGCCCGGTTGGAGAGCAGACCGGGTATAAAGTTCGTTTACTTGCTGCTACTACTCAGACTCAGACGCACTGCCCGGCCTGTGTGCCGTTGCTCTCCTAGAATCGAATCACATCGCCAGCTCGTCGACCAGACCGGCCTAATCGAAACCTGTCAAACGGTGGAAATGCTATCGATAAAGAAGAAGCCCCAAAAATTGACCGCCAGTTTTTTGCGTGTTTGTGGTGTGTCTGTGCGCAACCTCGACAGAAACAAATGGTGCTAATCAGCTCGCACGCATACGCAGGGCAGGCAATTGGTTTTGTCTTTTGTGACCAGGAAGTGGAGGTCGTCGGCTCTCTGTGCTCCACTGGCACGAGCCCGAGTGTATTCCTACGCAGAAACTATGGCCGTACGATCACGGTACGTAGATTAAGCGGCGCTAGATTAATGACTTCATATGATGGCATCGACGTCATCACGGTCATCGAGCTGGCGAGCGGGCGAGTGGACGCGCGATGAAGAGCGTAACTTCGTGTAACATTCCAAGTAGCAGCAGCAGCAGCAGCAGCACCAGTGTGTAATCATTGCCTCCGGGCTTCGTAAGATGGCCGCACCACAAAAACCTGTACCGATCTGTCACTGACAGCGACTGTCGATGTGATGTGATGGTTTTGCACTTGCACGCACTCAACCACACACAATGTCGCCTTGTGACAGATCTGGATTGTGATGGTAATACAGCGTGTACCGGATCTCCTTTTCGGGTTACCTTACATGGCAGCGTGACAGCTTCATACAACCAATTTGTTGATAAATTGTTAATTGACCTTTTTGCCGAGTGAACTTTGTATGCACAAAAGATACAAGGACGCCTCGGGGCGGCCTAGCGATTGACCTTATGGTATGGCTCAGAGCGATCAGCACCGGGGACATCGGTGTGTGGATAGCGGCGATATCGCAAATCCTCAAACGCCTGCTTCACCTTTTCACCACCCCCCCCCCCCCCGCGTACGAGTAATTATTATAATTTACTGGCCAGAGCGAGATCTCACAGTCTTCTCATCCGCTCAGTTCTCGATCTAGATTTAATTTTTGCAAATGACCGACTCCGATCCGATCGCATCGCGCATCACTCGACGTCGTTATTAGAACCCCATTCGTTGAGCGGTACTGCTGCACGCAACTGGCTCCGTGTAGAAAGGAAACGGCATTCACATTTGCGTGCCACATATGCCGCCGCCACCGCTACTCCAGCTCTTGAAAGCTAATTTTTCTCGACTTTCAACTCCAGCAAACGGCACCAGCTTTAGCCGGGCGAGCTATCGGTGGACTGGGGGATTGAAGACGATTATGCACAAACTGTCACCTCGCTGATGGCGACGGTCGGAGAAGGTGACTCCGTGCGATGTGAAAGAACCATTTGGGTGAACCAAATGTCAAGGTCCCCTTCTCTTCCTTCCCCAGGCGCCCAGGGCGCCCAGGCGCGATCGTAGCCTTGAGTGTTCCCACCCTGACCAGCCCCAGCAAACGGGTGAAGGAGGGCTGTGCGAAACTCGAGCGTTTATCATAAGAAAAGGAGATGAACCTTCACCACCGTCGGCGTCGGCGATCGCGCAGACTGATCTGCATCGATCATTCAAAACGATCGTCACGACCGTACCACTCGCCATTCACCGAGCATCGAGGGTGAAGCACCGTCGTCGGTGGATGTCGAGAGGGTGCTTCAGGTGCTCGCGCACTTCTTCGCCGAGAGCGGTGCTCTGTAGATCCGTTGAGATCGTTTCCGATTTGCATTCCACCACACCGGTCCGGCCGAGTTTGGCGTGTGCTAATTTGAAGGTTCCGAATGCCCTCGCCATTTCCGGTTATCCATTCTCCTCTACCCGTTTCGTTTTGAGCGATTGAGTATCACTTCAGAATTCACGGGGGGGTAACAGCAGACGCCGATGAGCGATCCATTTTCCGTGTGATTTACTGCTCGTCTTTTGGTTTTTGGACCCGGGTTTTTTGGACGAAAAGTTACAGACCACAGCAGAGGCTTGACACAGGTTTTCGGGGGAAAAATCCCCAAAACCCCAAACAAACCTTTACATCACTCACTGACTCGCTCAGAACACGCACTACTACGTGGACCTCATATTGAGCTGGACAGATGCAGAGCGAGCCCTCGCTTGGTTTATGCAAATCTTCCGGAAGGGTAACTTTTCGACACTGGCCCTTGCTACAGACTAAAGGCAGTCGCTCGCCCTCAACACCGAGTGTTTTGGGATCGCTGGGAAGCTAAATTAAGATTTGAAAAGTTTTTCAATGACATGACATCGGTTTATCAAAAAACGAGACGGAGGGATTCGTCCGGTACGTCCGCTTTTCATATCACCCTTGGCCTCAATGCGTCCATTTTGTGGCGATTAGCATAAGAATGCGTTTGATGTGCTGCGGAAGGTCGAAAAGGGAAAGGTTAAAACAATTACGCCAAACGCCAAGTGCCAAAAGGTGTGCCGCTGTGCCCGTAACGTAAGGCAGTTTGGCAGTGGAAGTGTCAACAAAGAGGATTGCTCCCTGGCCCCTTCTCCACACGTCCATTTGGTGGCAAATTTCACAAAAAGTAGATCAAAAAGTTGATGAATGTTGTTCCCTCCCGGATGTTAATTTTAATATTGTCACAAATTCTCCCCAGTGCGCTGCTGTCGTATGGAAAGGATGGAACGGAATGGTGGAACCCGCCCTCGGGAGTATCGACATATGCGACGGTGCGGTTCCCCTGAGGAGGGAGAGAACGATAATCTGCATGGCCATTAAAATTTGTAGTGGCACTGGGTTTTTTTACTGCCGGCCATCTAATCCACCGGGCTAATGGAGTGTTTCACGAGGTTGTGTGTTGTGTTGACGTAGCCGGCAATATGTGTATGAGTTCCGCTTGGGATGCGGAAACAGATGCGTCGGATCATTTCGTAGAACGATGACGACAACGACAACAACAACAACATTGCCCGCTCCCAAAAAGGATCTTGCAACGGAAGTAAATCCATCGTATGAAGCGCTTCGCTACACGTAAGCACCTTTCTCGCCCGGAGCAGGAGACCGTGGCCGTGGCCGTGGAGGGCGTCATAATCTGGCGCCTAATTGAACGGCCACCCTGGCGCACCGACAAGTTTCCGACGTGTTCCGGACGGAGGTAAATCATGGGGCGCGCCCAGAGCACCGGCAGAATGTGTCGCACATTCTGCTCGTTGCGTTCAGGTTCAGGGAAGGGAAGAAGCTGTGTCGAGTCTTTACGGTCGAACATCATCATCATCCCGGCAGCCATCATGCAGCTCCACGCATCAGGAGTTTGTGTGTCGGTGTGTGTTCGCAATTTGGATAATGGTAGGCAGGACGACGTAACCGAGGGTCTGTCCTGCTTCTGCTGCTCCTGCTGGATTAAAGCCATTGTACTTTTGCGCGCAAAATAAAAATGAAATCTTCCCTTTCTGCGCTACCGTTCTCGTTCTCACTAGCTACTGTCTGTTCGCGTGTAACCCTATTTTAAGGGGTTTTTCAGGCGTTTCATTGTCAAGCGATCCCGGACCGTACTCGCAGCGAGGGAGCGATGCTGCACTGCAGAAGCTGCTCGTCTCGAAGGCGAAACAAACGGATTGATTAATCCAGCCAGCGTCAACGGAAAACCCGGTGCCCATTCCTTCGTGTGCGTGGCACTTGTAGGTTAGCAGAATGCAAACAAAACAATGGAATGCTTTGTGTTTTGGTTGCGCTCTTATTGTGCCTTTGCCGGAAAAAAAGTGCCAAACTCTCGAAAATGGCGTCGTAGTGGTTTTTGTTGCGTTGTCGATAATCATTCCACACTCTCAGACCACCTGCCAGGCCTGGAAGGTGGACAAGAATTCAATTTTAAAGAGGTTTCCCAAGAAACTATGGGACACGGATCCACCAACAACCACTACAATGATGATGATGATGATGATGGAGATGAAGTCCCAGATCATGATCGTGTTTAGGGAAGCCAAAAGAGCGTTAAATGGAGGAAACGTGTTTAAACGAATGGAGATGATTGAGGAATAATCATTTGCTGGCTCTTTTCTCTCTCTCTCTCTCTCTCTCTCTCTCTCTCTTGCTTGATGCGGTGGTGTAATACTAATACCGCTTCGTTCTCGGTTTAAGCCTCCCCTTCCCCAAGAACGTGTAGCGAGATATAAAAACCCCTTTTTTTGTTGTAAATTATATCATACCCCTCGTGCAAGTGCGGAGATCCGGAGTCCGAGGCGTGAGAGACGCGAGAGAGCGAGGGTAGAAAGTCGTGCAGTCGTTCCGGGACACTGTAGAGGTGGCGGCGGAGGTGATCCGAGAGATTATATCGGGATCGCGATACGGTGAACCTTCAATTCTTCTCTTCTTCGGTTGTGTTCTGCGAGCTCGCAGGGCATAACTCCGGGCATTTGCTGAAGCAGCTGAAGCTGAATTGACATGCAAGTCACCTTCGGCCGCGTGCATTCTTGAAAACATGATAATGAAAAGTGACGTTTCACCGATTCAAACCTTTTGAAGTGATTAGTGTAATCAGACGCGCACCCATACTCCCTGAATCGTGCGTAAAGGGGTTCGCCATTTGCAAAATGAAATTAGTTACCGGTGCTGAGGGGTGCTGGTACACACGCGCACACCAGGCAGGATCCGTCATCATCAGCATGTTCTGAATTTCTGCGAAGTTTATTAATAAACCTTGCTACCTTCCCCCCACCTGGCACTCGGTTATCTCGTCCCCAGAGCTCATCATTGCGCCTCACCATCGTGGAATCGTGAGTCTCGCAGATCCTGTTGAAAGTCGCGCTGTTTTTCGGGTTATTCCACTTGTGTTTGTCGGTGAGCTTGGCGTGAACGTTCTTAACCCGGATCCACGCGCCTAACGCGAGCTGGTAAAGGGGGGGCAGACGAGGGGTGGTTCCGAGTGCGAAACATCCGGATACACGATACTCCCGGACGCTGTCGGACGATGAGGTTTGCAGACGTCGAGTTCGACAGCGTACGACAGCATCGGTTGGTTGGTTGGTGGCGATCGTTGACGTCTTTTGTGGTGCAAGTCACGAAAAGGAAATGGGTTGATTGGGTATTAGAGAGGGGCCGCTTTTTGCCCCCGCTCTCGTCGACACTAATTGTCTTGCGGGAGATGATGTGCGGTCTCACAAGGTTGTTAGATGTTGCTGGTGCTAGATACCCGGCGATGCCGGTGAGTTGGTCTTATTTTTGGACAACTGCAAATGATTTCTCATCGAAAATTGCAAAAAAAAAGAGACACAACCTTTTCGACAATGAGCCGCTTTGACATGAGACACTGGGTTGTCGTGCACGGCGTGTCAATATGGCGGAGATGGAGTAGAGCAGAGATTGATGTCTCAATAAAGGCGATAAAATGGAGGCACTATCAGGCACTAAGCAACATGGGACACTGTCATCAACGTGCTTAGTTAGATTGGACTGTCAGATTCCCCAAATTGCACGAAATACGGATAACTTGGCCTGAACTTTAGCTAACTTGCCGTCTGCTTGCCTTCTTTTTAAGACGTCACTTTGTCCTTCACATCAATCCAGCGCTTCCGCTCGCTCACACCAGAAGAAGTCATCATCAGAAGCGGCCGCTTATAATTTTTATGTTGCAACAGCCACCACGCCACCACAACTTTGCACTTTGCTTGCATCATTCTCATCCACTGCGCCCGCATAGAAGACGCATATGATGACATCAGGTGCAGGTTGGTGCGTGTTCCGAATAAATAATAATAAATGGCACACAGGCGGATGGCGCACCGATGGGGCTTTGTCGGCAAATGGCGACGGTTCTAGTGTCAAGTGCAACGCGCCCGTTAACGCACATTCCGGTGGCGAAATCCGGTGGTGCAATTTCGCCAAGCCAAACCGGATGGCCAAAACGCATCTTGAGGGCGGTTGGAGTGGAGGGTTCGGTGCATCGGATGTGAGGTTGGGGCGCAACCACGCTGTACACGAGCAGTAAGGTCGCAAATGGCCGCGAACTGGTTAAGTCGCGACGCGACCAATCGCATCGTAAACTGCGGAAACAAGTTCTGCCTGCACACCAATATATGTCTTAATGGCTATCATTATAGTTTGTGCGCGCGTTTGTGTTGTGAGTTTCTTGCCGTATACCGCAGCAATCCGCATCGCATCGCAGTTCCGGGATGGACAGAGACAGACAGGGTTCAGGTTTATCTGTCTGTCTGTGCCACCGACGCCGCTTCGTGACGTCTGATTTCAAATGTAAATCATCCGCGAAAAAATGCAATCATCCAGTAACGGGGCACGAGATGTCTTATCTATGACTTCTTCCGTTAACGCTGGCGCCAAGTTGTTTAACTTTTTGGACGCATCCGGACACTCCGTTGCTGCTGCTGCTTGAATGTTGGTAAATGAGTTTTTGTCGAAGCGATCGCGTGTGTACGCTCTTAATAATTCAGTGCAAGCAAATAAATTTAGCGTAAATATTTGATAAGAAAGATTGGCAACAGTGTTGCGCGGCTGTGCGCTGAAGGGAAGGCCGTGGAGAGCAGTAATGATTTTCACTTTTTTCCCCCATTGGCCGACCGGCAGACGACCGGCAGTAAACGCGGTGAAAACACATCGAATGCCTCGAGGGTCAGTGCCGAAACGGGGGAGCTGGTACACGATGATGATGATGATGGGAGTTGCTTCAGCGCAGGTGGAAGATAACTGTAGGCCGCTACGGGTTTGGATACGAATCCGTCCCATGATTCCGTTGTGAAGTTCTGATTCTGTTGCAAAGTAAACGGTAGCTTGGCTGGTGTGGCTGTACCTTCGTTTCTTGCTTGCCTTTTTTTCCTTTTTTTTTTGGGCTCACGCACGTGGATTCCCAATTCGTTGATGTTACCTGGAGTGAGAGAGAGAGAGAGCGAGATTCAACCTGAAGTCAATGCTTATCCTTGGTGTCCTTGCAAACCTGCAAAACCTTCCCTACCAGCCGTGGTGGGTTGTGATGGCGTAGGTTGGGAAGCGGAGGGCGTGCCTGATACTAGCCTTTCGGCGGAACGGACAGGAACGAGAGGCTGTTGCGCCAGGTAGCGGTAGCTCTGCTTGGATTCAAGAGGTAAACAATGACAATGTCAATGGAAGGGCTGGGAGGAGGAGTTTGTGGAAAACAAATATTCCCTCGGTGGGCGCGTGTGGGACTTTCGAGAAGAGTATTAGACGCGGGCTAACGGACTCACTAACGGTGGGGCTTTGACGGGATAATTGTCAATCCACGGTGTGCGGAGCACGGTGATAACAAAAGTTTTTGGATTGAGATTGTTGCAATGTAGTAGAGCGGTTTTTCGTGAAACTGTGATTGCAATGTAAAAGTTTCAATAACATTTAGCTTTCACTAATGTAAAACATTATGGTTGTAAAATGTTCGTTAAATAAAAATGATACAAATTTCAATATAGTTTAATACACTGAAGCGCAAATTATACGATTTTACTATAACAAAATAGCTAAAACAGATAATTTCACAGTTGGTTTATTATTACTGATAATCATTACATTATTATTTCAGCTCATGAAAATAAAAAGTTTAAAAAATGGGTAAATAAAAATTTATAAATAGTTACAGATAACTAGACGGCGTTAGTTTAACACTACTACAGGTAATTGCATACTGTTTATGAAGGATCAGTAATTTGAGGAGAATGCAGTTTTTGATAAAAATAGTTCCTTAACAATAAGAATGCGATGAAATTAGCATTAAATTTATCGTTTTAATCATTAATTGATATTAATGTTCATCTCACAGTTTTCAAAACGGAAGATTAATAAAAAATGTTAGTGTGAGTTGGAAGCTAGCGAACTGAATTGAGAATTATTGAATATAACCAATTTGCCGCAAAATGGTTAATGCTTCTGGTTAATTAATCTTCCACAATTTAACCATGTTTTTTTTGTATCTAGTACAAACAAACTCATGTCACATTGGGAAAACACAGAACTCTTCGATAAGAGATTAAACTTTAAGAGTTGAAACACAAATAGTGAACAATTCTTTACGGATTCATGGCAAGTCCAAACGAAACCTCAAAGAAACCTCTTATTAAGGGGGGACTTTGGTATTTAATTTTTATTTGTGACACATGTTTTTAACATTTTTCCCTGAAAGCTGATCCTTTCAAGAGTATTGTGTAAAAGTTTTGGATCAATCGAGGAAAATCTGACAAAGATACAGATTTTTGAAAATCCGCGTTTCATACAAGGCTCCATGCAGCCCGCTACTTTGAAGAGCGTTTCCCTAAACCAACGTTTTCAAAGTCGGTGCCCATCGTACCGTAAAAACTACTGGACCGATTGAATTGAAATTTTTAACACATAATCTGAACACTCTTTGCCAGGTAATCCCGTCGAGATATCAATAAAATTGTTTATACTTTTTTTTCAAACAAATCTGTCATGTTCGTTTTTTATGGCAGAATCGTAAAAAGCATCACTTTTTCAACTTCAAAAATTTGCCAAAAATCGAAAAATTGGAATATTAACAAAAACTCTCCGGGGATACCTAGATAAATTTATAATCTTTCTAACGAATATTGACTTGTATTTTTCTGATGACCCGTCACGCAGCTACGATCGGCACCAGAAAAAGAATCTTTTCGAAGACACGACTGCTTAAATTTGATGGCATGGATTCATTTTTCAATGAATGTTGCTCAAAACAATACCAAATATTCTTCAAAAGTTTTAGATTATTATGTCATTTACTTGAAAAAATACAGTTGAATGGTTACGTCACAAAAAAACGTTAAAAACGGGCCTTTTTTTGGCCCGAAAATGGCGAAGTCCCCCCTTAAACGAATGTTTTATTCGCCAAACGTTGATATGTACACCAAAAAAATCTACTAACGCATCTAAAATTAAAATAGATTAGTAGTCTATTGACAGATTGTATACTAAGAGGATTTGTTACCTTAGTATCAAATATTGGAAGGCAATTCCTTCGCCATTCACATAATGTCCTTAAATGATAACGATGCAATCATGGAATGTGTGTTTCTAATAGATCGACTGCGCTAGTTCCGCTACATCTTGTTCTCAAAATCAGCATTGTAATAAAAGGATTAAAAACTGTAAACCCAACCCCCAGCCTTGCTTGGCAGACGTCAGAAAACAATTGGAAACTTTTTCCAAACCCGGTGGAGTAATCCTGAACCGCCGCCACCGCCTTCGAGTTGTTGACAGGAACGTTATCTGGTTTGCGCGCGATTTTGCCGATGGAAGTCCAGCGCTTCCTGGGCGCACTCCTGCTAATATGTTTCCACCGCGAGCTACCCATAACCGGCCGGCCAGCCAGGCTTGCTGTCAGTACACCCGAACTGACAGCATTGTTTACGTAACCGGGGTGGCACCGAGTGAGCAACCCACGTTTTCGGTACCGCTGGCGATGGCAGTCCAGATAGCAGAGAAACCCCCCAGACCAAAAGTGGTGCTGTATGTGACAGCTAGCGCCGAAGCAAGTCGGCGATGACCCGCACGATGATAACGGCGGTGTAGCTCCTGCTCTCGGAATCGATCGAATCTGGAGGGACGAAGAAAGGTAGAAAAGGCGCCCAAAACCCATCCCGGTGAGGCCAGCAGAATGAGTGCGTCCCATCCAGTGCGCAGGACACAAACGGGGGCGCCCCATCATCATCATTCCTGTATCAAAACAAGTGCCGACCCCAGCCGGCCGATTTACGTCACAACGTTGAGCGCGTTGAGTCACTCGGCGGCACGTGCCGAACGGATTTCCCCTGTTTCGCGAATCTTTCGGGCCAGCGAGTTCCAACCCGGCCGGGGGTCGTTGTGAGCGGTGCCACGAATTTTCCAATCCCAAAAACACGGGAATGGCGCACTGAGTTTCCACACCCTCGCCGCGGGGAACGAGGGTTGGCGATTGTTTTTTTTTTTTTGCTTTCTTAAAACTCCGGCCGCTCCTATGACATCATTCAGTTGCTCGCAACAGTCACGCCGCACTGGTCGTGATCCTGGTCGCTCGGTCGGTCGGTCGGTCGCTCGGTCTCCGGGAAACTCGCGACGTCGACGT
Organism: Anopheles aquasalis; assembly: GCF_943734665.1. Lineage (NCBI taxonomy): Eukaryota > Metazoa > Arthropoda > Insecta > Diptera > Culicidae > Anopheles > Anopheles aquasalis. The sequence continues at coordinate 30,183,878 of NC_064878.1, read as the reverse complement.
CAAACGTGTACAGGAAACCGTTTTATCGCTCAGGACCAAACCGGACCGTACCGCAAATGCAGGTGTGCTAGTGTTTTTCTTGTGTTGCCCAGTTTGCGGTGTACTGTAATTAACAATCTCCAGCGAGAGAGTATTCTAATCGCGCTAGTGTGACTGTAGTGTTTCGGATAGATTTTGACGTTTTGACAGCAGCAGCACTCACGTGAGAAGTGCTGCACCGTATATCCTGCGCAAAACGAGATGCTGCAGCAGCTCTACATTGTGTTTTTCTCGTGAAAAACTAGCGGAAAATCTGCCAGCACACAGCTCCAGAGAAGAACGCACCGCTTGGCACCACTTTTCGTTGTCCAAGGATAGTCCAAGGTCCACCTTTTTGGGCCTAAACTCCCCGCGGGCGGGCAAAACAAATCCTCCAGAAGAAAATCTTCCAATCCATCCCGATCAGAGATCCCGCATCCTCCGAAAGAGAGCCAAAGCCAGAGAGAGAGCGAGAGTGTGGCCATCTGCAAAGGACACCGACTCCAACCGTCCCTATTTGGATGTGTAGGACGCGTAGGAAAAGCGGTGGGAAATTTGAACAATTTTCACTCGCTCACTCTCTCTCTCTCTCGCCACTAGCAAGTGTTGTGAATGCCATCCGTAGCCGATGAGAGTGCCGGGAGAGTGAGCAGCAGGAGCAGCAGCAGCAGCTGACGAGGCGCGCGCGCGCTGAGTGTCCAAGGGATGCGACCGCGCTCCCCAGTGCGCGGCGTAGTCCGAGGTAGGAAGAAAGCGGCGGGTGTGTTTTTTTTTTTTTGGTTCGGGAAATTCCCTTCCACGAGGGCGAAGATGTTGTTGCGAGGATGAGTCATCCTCGCCAATCGCCGCTGGCAAGCGACGCAACATCGTAGCGTAGCGTCGCGCAATCGCAAGGATACCAAAGCCAAGCCCCGTGAAGGGTTGGCGCTCCGGGGACACACACGCGCTGCAGCGGCCTACTAGTGACGTTCGGTTTTTTGCGGCAAGCGTGTCCGTACAGTGTCCGTCCCTTTTTCGTGGTATGTGTGTTGCGTGTTTCGCGCGGTAAAGACTCACTAAATTGTGACACAGATTGTGAGTGCACCACGAAAACCATCCGTGTCCGACACGATATCCGGTACGCTGCTATCGTTTTTGGGGGGGAGGCACTAAATTGACAATTTAGGCCCTGTTTCGTGCCGCACCGGGTGAGGTGAGCAGGCAGGCACGTCAACAAAGCACGTGAGACCCATTTGCTGCTGCTGTTAGTGAAGCTACAAATTAGTGTCACTCTCCGTTGCCTGTGGCCGTAGAGAGAGAGAGCTTATCGGCTTTTCACCTTTCGTTGACGTTCAATCAAGCAGCGGACGGTATACGGTCGCTGCTCCATCAGAGTGAATTTAGCGGTAGTGGAGTGGAGTGGCTAAGGGCTGAGGTGAAAAGGTGAAAGGCATAAAAATAACCCCAAAAAGGTACGTGTGGCTCCAACTTTCCGACCTTATGACTCATCGCCTACATTCGGTGGGAGGGATTGTTGTTGTTGTTGTTGTTGTTGTTGTTGCTGGTGCCACTGCTGTTGAAAGGGGAGCGAGAGAGAGAGAGAGAGAGACCTCGTAGTAGTGGGTCCCCGTGGCTGGTTGACTAATATTACTTTCGGTGGAGCTGCTCCACGGTGCGGGAGGGACCCAACGTCCAACGCTTCGCCTCCTCCTGTCATTAGTGGTCGGATAAGGGGGCACCATCATACTTGTCATCAGCAGCAGCATGATCATCATCATTAGCTGATGTTATCCTTGAACGGAGAAAAGAGTAACCTTGCGAGGGCGAGAGTATGAGTATATCCGTCTGTGCTTTTGTATGTGTGGGAGAGAGTGTGTGCCATTTCTTCTGTGGGCTGGTCTGGTGCGCTCAGGTCTGTGTCCCAGCCGATAATGATGAGTCAAGAGAGCCCATTTTGTGGGGAGTGAGATGGCATGGCACTTTGGTGAGATGCTGCCGCTGCCTGGCTGGTTGGCTGGCTGGCTGGCTGGTGCTGCTGCTGTTCCGGAATGTGCTCTCATGGGCGGCAAAACCGTGCCGTATCGCTCCGTGATGCTTTCGTAACATTGGAAAATTTTTCACCATTTTCCTCGCGCCGGCCGTGATTGACAGAGAGGCTGGCGAGGAGGCGGGAGCATTATTTTCAGTTTGCCGGTGGCCGTGTCCAGCCCAGCACGGTGTTGGTTCGGATTTTTTTGCCACTTTTTTTTCTGTTATCAACAACAAAACTCAGAGCACGGAGCGTAGTCGGTAGGTGCTCTGCGACTGTCGGCATCGAGGAGTTTCTCAGCGGCGGCCTATATTTATTGCGTAGTAAAACGACGTCACAAGCGTTTCTCTGCCGTGGAAAGATATGACATGAATTCTTGGAAAAGAGAGTGAAATTCAGGTCAATGCATTCGTTTTTGGTAAGGTGCCATACAGTGTACTACACGCATGGGGCTTTTCATGCGAGTTTTTTGCGAACGCAGATGGTACCAATGTAATTAGGTTTCGACTGAACTCGATTTGCTTGGGTAGGACAGACACTTTACAAACCAACGATATGCATGTGGAGAATTTATTGATATTTTCCCTTTTCGCCTAGGACTTTTATTTTGTTGTGTGCTTCAGGTATGATTTATTTACATACAATCGCCTTAAATTTGTCATAAGATGTGTGGTTTCATACTTTCGTTCCCCGTGAAGAAGTGATTCTTGGTACTAAAACATGTAATATCTAACATTTTCAATTTTAAAGACAGTGTGAGAATATTTAACATCACATAATGTAAAAGTTCGTTTGTTGAAGTTGTGTTGATATTTTTTCATGATAGCACATCCTTAAATAAGTCCCGAGACTATGAAAATAGCCATTCATCGGCAAAATTCTTGATTATTCATCATCATAAACTCCTTCAAGCGTGAAAAAACCTTTTAACGCTTCTCTAACTATGCAATGCCATGTTTGTAGAACGATATGTCTTTTGATTCAAAATGAGCCTCAGTAGCAGCGATCACCTCCTTACTCGAGCCAAATTTTTGGCCGACCCGAACGTTTCGCCTCATTTGTATAAGTACGACCGCGTTTGAAGTCAGCATACCAACTGCAAATGATATTTTTCCACGGAGTAGAGTCCGGAGAATGTTTTTCAAGCCATTACTGAGCTTTAACAGTGTTTTTCCCATTAGAAAACAATGTTTTATCAATAGATAAAACTCGTTTTCGTTCATTTCTTCACGGTTGCAAAAGAAGCGTCACTCCTAACCACTATTACTTTCTAAATTTTCTTTCAAATTGCTTCAAGACTTTGACACATCTTATCTGCAGGTTGGTACATCTGAACCTTGGTGCATAAATTGCATTATTAGCCCCATGTCTTCGTTAGTCTCGAGACTTTGATGGGGGACGTGTTAGATATAAATGATTTGAGAAGAATGCGGACTTTCTTTAGAAAATGTAATTAACTATATGGACTAATGGAAAAAGGAGAAAAAGTGCAAAGAGACTCCAAGAAACGGCGAGTTCTTTAGTCACTCGACACTTGGCCTTTATACTGGAGTAATACCGAGCGCGAGTAACCAACACTCGACTAACAAAAAGGGCGAGAAAAAGTGTTTGCGTGCTCCACGGAAGATTGGCTGGCACAGAGCGTGGAATCTTGGCTTGACCAGCTAGCTAGCCCCCCCCGGGGGTGGCCGGTTGGAGCAGCAGTGGAGCGGAGCGGATAGGGGGAGATTCGCGAAATGAGATAGCCCATTTGATCTCGTGACCACCAATAGGGAGACCAAATTGATGATCTCGTTTGATGCTGCAAGCGTAGCGTGTCGAAAGTGTAAGACGAGCCTTCGACACACACAACTTCAGCCCAGGCCAGGCTAGAGACCAACGCACCGTCGGGGTGAATGTTGGCCCCTATAAGGGTCGACGATAATGAGTGTGAAGCTGTTGCCACAAATGAGGATATTTGTTCAGTACAGAATATGTGGTCGCATACACAGGGAGAGAGAAGAAAAAAAAACCTTGTTAAAGTCAAAGTCACTTCACTGACGCGCATCAAATTTCATATCAGATACAGATGGATGGACGAGCTTTTTCCACCGTGAGAGATAACAATATCTACCCTTAACCAGTGATCATCAATACGCATAATCAGCTTCCACAAGTACCTTCTTATGATTGATCACGCGCACTGCAGTAGCTTCCAATGGTTTTCGCTGCTGTCGTGCTCCCGTTTTTAATCCTTACCGGATCTCCACGGATAAGAAAGATCTCCTCCTACTACCAGGTACTTGAGAAGTAGATACAAAGTATCCACATTACAAGAGGCAGTTCGCTCATCTAGGAGCATGGAGCATTGTTTGAAGCGTGGATTATGCAGGAACATGGTTTTATCAAATCATTAGCCCTCGGCAGCTGTCTTGCGAGCGGAACGGGAAAGAATTATCCTATTTGCTATGCCTAAGCTACCTTCTGGAGCGAGCAAGATGTTGTCCGTGTGCATATTTTTGCCCAGTTTTAGCCAGTGCCTTCCTCGCTGCTTCGTGTCTACTAGTCCGATATGATTCTCCGGAATGGACGGAATGGAGCTCGCCTCTCCCAGTTGCTCTCGTGGGGTTAATTAATTATGTCGAAGACAGTAGCGATGGTATTTCGTGCGGTGTTTTTGCTGGCAAAATGGTTCTCCACTCCACTACGCCGCTCCGGCTTGCAGATCGACTTGCTCTGGTGTGGAGTTGCTAATGTGGAAAATTAGAATGCCTATGCCTAACGGCGGAAAAACGAGCGTTTCGGGCTACGCCAAAAAGCTGCTTAGTTTGGTTTTTTTTCTCGTCCACATGGCGTTGTAGCGAGGGTAAGGAGCTTAAGATTGTTGGGGGTGGGGAAGAGAGAGAGGAGAAGGAGTTTTTTACGTCGTTCGACGTCGTTGCCTAGCTTGTCGTTTCGTAAATGACTTTGGCAGAGTGTGAATGGAATTCGTCGGTTCCCGGCCACCGGTGGGGGGGTGCTGGTGGGGTGGCTAGATGGTAGTTCACCTGCGATGATTATGTTTTGCGTGCGGCACGGAAAACATGGCGTATAAATTGGCATCGTATTGTTTGGCGTGTTTCGATTGTTCAAAGTTACAATGGATACAATCGGCTACCGTGTACACCGGTACACAATGAGTGTGGTGGTTGGTTGGTCCTTTGGGAAGGGTTGATTGCTCAGAGTTGGATTGCTGCTGTAGTACTTGTTGCCTGACTTTACACTGCCTGTTGTTGTTTTACACTGACTGCGCTTTTCTGGGAAACATTGTGGAAAAGGGATATTAAATGTGGTATAAAAACTACCGCTGCTTCAAGCGAAAAAGTTTTTACCATACAAACTTTACAAAAAGTTCACTCAATCAAACGTGTACTAAGCAAACAAGATGAGTAATAAATGAGGAAGGAAAAGACGACGAGAGGAGTCTCAATTCACAGTTCTTTAATCTTAGACATAGGTCTGGAAGTTGAAGGTCTACAGGTCTACAAAGATTGTCTTATTTCCCTGGAAACGGCTTACCTCCGAAGGATAAGCATATCCAATAGACATGATTGCCGATGTCAAAGCAAAAGCAACAATACGACACAGGAACAACACACCATTCCGAACATCTTTATCACTTTGATGTAATCTGGTCTAACATCAAAGGCGTGTGATGGTTCTTTTTTTTATCCTTTCCTTTCCCATTGCCATTTCATTTCCTTTTCCTCAATTTTCTTCTCCATGACGAATACATCACTCATCCGGGGGCTTTTCTGGGCGCGACTTTTGAATCAACTACCGAAAACCCAGTTGGGGTTTTTTTTTTGTGTGCCGCCAAGGTACTTCTACCATGCCAATGGGGCAGTTTGTTTCGCAAGTTTCGCGATGACGGAAAGGGTCGCTCGACTCGAAACCAAGAAGATCCGAGCGCTAGTGGATGGTCAACCCGGGTGGGTTTTGTGCAGGAAGGTGTCCCACCGATGACTATAAATCTCTATTACGTCGTTCATTAGATTGTCGGAAATTCAATTTTCTTCCCGAGAATCGCTGCTGTCTCGGTCTCGGTTGTAACGAAGTGTCGGCTCAGAACTCTGCCGCTGTCTCTGGAAGCGCTGGAAAAGTGGGAAGAAAATTGCTTCCCGTGTCCAGGAGATTCCCTGGAGGAACTACTCACTTACGCGCACTCCGCCTCAGTTGGGATGACCGGTCCAATGTTGAATTTGATGGCAAGAAAGAATGGAGGTACGTTCTGAAGAAGGGGTAAAGTGAGAATATCTAGGGTCTTCCAGTAGCACCGGGAAAAGGGCACAACAAATTTGTAAATATCATATTTAATTAACATCGGAACGGACCGCTCGCTTTCGTCAGAGACGATATGAATTCATTAAATTATCCTCAACGCGACAAACAATGAGCTTCAATGATTGAGTGTAAGGGTCGCTCCGTCGCACTCGTCCATTCTGGATCGAGAAGATGGCCAACGGTAGTTTCCTGTACTGGACGGAGAGTAAGTGAAAGTTCTATCGTTAAATTTAACTACCGAGGACATTGACTTTGGGTTGCATCCTTCTACCCTCCGGTAACCGTTTCGTTTGATGGGTGTGGTTGGAGCTATTGCGAGACCGAAGTGTCTGCTTTGACCCCTTTGTTTCCCGGGATTCCCTATCGGAGTTGGTGTTATTTCCGTGTGTCCGCTTACGTCCGCTGAATGGATTGGGGATAAGCTACTGTAGGGGTTGTGTTGTGCCGTTGTCCAGTACCACTTCTCCACTTCACAAATGGTCAGTGGTGGCGGTGGTCGAACGTGTTAACAGGTGCAGGTGTCAATTTGTTTGGACCGGAGTTTTCCAATGAATTCACACCAAACCCTCGGCCTCGGCTTGCGAGGACATTTCCGACGTGGATGAAACGGGTGAACGAACGAACGAACGAACGAAAAAAGAGGACTTGAAACGTGTTCTATTTTTAATTGAAATTGATACTATTGGGGTATCCCCATGTATTTGAGACCAATCGACAGGACGCCCTCGACAGAAAAAAAATGGCCGCGTACCTACCTGCTACTGATGACCGTCTGTCCCCTTTTACAGGATAACTCACTTCGTTTAGGCCGGGTTGGCTGAAGCACTTTTTTCCTGCTGCCAAACGACAAGTACCTGCTGGTGGCTTGTTACCTTGTAAGTGGCACTCGTGTACTAGGACGGTGTACTAACGCGAGGTGGTGTGTCTTGCCTGTTACTAAATATACAGTGTCACTGTCGAATTCCAAATGTCCCGTTTGGAGCGAGCGTACTGAAAAGCGGACACTTGTGGGCCCCAGGATTGCCGCGCCGTGCTGTTCATTTGCATAATACCCAAATAAACGCGGGCACTCGGTTTGGTTCGCTTACAGGTATACAGAGAGAGAGAGAGAGTGAGAGTGCTCGTCCGGTCCGCTGGCAAAGGTCAACGGCAAAGGAATCGTTACGCTGTTGAACAAGAAAAAGTAATTTTTGACTTCTTTTTTTTTTTTTGCTTATCCCCGAGGTAGAGCGAGTGGCAATCGGGAATGGGAGGATGAAGGCTAATGTTTCTATCCACGAACAGTAACAAATTTGCATAATATATTGTTACGTAATCAAAACAAATGAGAAGTGCTTTATCCTCGTTTATGATCAAATGGGAGGGATAGCTCAGCCAAAGGGTGCGAAGCGGTCCAGCGGTGGCGGTTTCGAGGATTTCGGTCAAGATGATGATGGGCAGCGGAGAGAGCGTTTTGGGGATTTCTTCCGTGTGGCGTTTTGCAAAGTTGTACGCTCCGTCACACATATGATTGGCTCAATTGGGTCTAGTGTTGAACGAACTAAGGGGTGAGCATCCATTTTGTCTCATAAGAGAATGGATACATGCACCAGCTTTTACTTGTGTTGATGCTTCATCGTGCACATTTTAAAAATCAAATTTGGATGGTTACATAGAATTAAACGGAAAAAGAATTGCACTTTACTCGAACTTTTGTTAATTTGCATTCTAGCTGCATTTGTTTTTGTTTCATATGTTTAGGCCTTGATGATACATACCTTGATGTTGCGTGCACAGTTGTTTCAATTTGGATTGGAAAATGGGCATTGAATCATTGGGAAAGGAAGTTGACTCCTTGGCCTGCATATTTTGCATTTTGAATCGTGAAACTTCACTCTTTCTGTTTAAAATCAATACACACAATGTTTTGTATATAGACTATCGATTATTTATTGATCAAAAGGCATCCATGCATTTACAAACTTTCAAAATGCATCCATGCCTTTAAGGTGCCCTCCACTACTATTCGAACTCCTCACAACCAAAAGACTCTTTAAAGGTTTCAACAGCTCCCCACTGGTGAACAATATGGCGTATCATGGCGTGAAATAAATTCATTGATGTATGTATAACATGATTAAATTTCGCTTGTGTGGGTCGCTGGTCAACAGGGAGCGACTGCAGCAGGATATCGGCAGCGGAAGATGAGGTGGCTGATTATTTTGATCGCAATGGTGGCTGACGGTGATTGACGCATTCACAGTGACAACTCGAACTCAAACCCGGGATGCCTTCCTGCATCGCGAGAATAGCGTACGTTCACTGACCTAGTTGACACCCATAATGACAACAGATGAATCATCAATGATTGAGCGGCGGTTAAAGGGGTGGCGAAATGAGATTTGAGAAATTACCATAACTAATGGGCGCATGAATATGAAAATAATTTTGTGGATTTGTTGCATGGCGAGGCAGCGACTATCTGTTTGAATTAAAGTCCGTTCCAAACTTAAAGTTAAAGTTCAGGTGATCGCTCTGCATTCGAGTGAAGGTTTTTTGATAAGCAACTGCAAACTATTTGTACATTCACCACCCATTTTCTACAATAAAATGTTTCAAAATCCAGTTATTTCATGATTTTATTTTCTTCTCATTTCAGGTAAGCATCACACGAAAAGTTATTAGAAACCAATTCCCGTAAACGTTGCTACCGTGGCGCTACGCAAAACGGACGGACAATTCAAACCCATTACATGGCTGCATCACTGAACGACCGTTCAAGGTTAGTACGTGAATAATCGATTCGAGGAAGCGGATGAGCGGCGTGCCTCGATGGCGTGCACCATATTGGGCAAGATTGGGTATTGATTGATTTGATTCTATGGTTTTAATGTTCAAACAAACACCGATCATCAAGCTGCCGCTGCCGGTGCCGCTGCTGCTGCAGGCCTTTTCGGTTCCACGGTTCGGAAGGCGTGCGAAATTGAGCTCCAATCGCCTCCCTCTCCCTTCCAAAACATCGCTGATGCCAATGGTGTTGTTCGTTTCCCTCCGTTTGGTCGTTTGCTTCACTCGCGGAGAACGGGAACCCTTCCCTTTGACCTAAGCGGTTTGGCCGCAGCGTTCGCATTCGTGCCTTGGGGTCATCTTTAGGTGTAGTTAGAGCCAACTCGTGACGGACCGACCGACCGGAGATCCCTGTCTGGTGCGCAGAAGATCATGAGTATGACTTTGAGCGGCGTAATGACGCTACCTGCCACCGATTGGATCATTAGGGCTGCTGCGCGCACCTTTGGAGCGTCGAGTCCGTCTCCAGAAGTCTCCGGACAACACAGGAAACAATTCATGCAATTTGGCTGACGATCACGGCGTGGGCATGAATTAATTAGAGCTACCGCCGGCCGGACCAGGGAGCCGGAGCGATATGTGACCCTTTGGAAACAGGAAACGAATGTCTAGAATAGGTAGAGGCTCGGAAGAGAATAAAAATTATGTTTAATGAATCCTAAACACATACCCCAATCCGATATCGCTTCGCGCTTCGATTGCCTCGGTAAATAGTCAATAATCGGATGGCATTTCGTGGTCTGCGGTGTGATGTCATTGGATCAGTAAACGGGCGACAGGTACGATCCGAAGGTCGTCTTTCGCTTTGACTTTCGCAACCTGCCGTGACTTACTCGTGGAAGAAATGAAAAGTCTCGCCATTATCGTGATCCCATGACTGAGTACAGTACGCCTAAGATTGGCGCCTTTGAGTGATCTTTATTAGCGTTGCACGAATTGCACGCAGATAAGATTTGACGGGCTTTCAAACGGTTGGTTGGAAGTTTGACGATCTTTCGATGACCTTGCGACCTAAGACTCTCGAGTACGAGAGAAGCAACCGATCGAACTCCACTAGTTCTGGTTTCGGTCGGTCCGGATCAAAGCCCTTCAACCGAATCAGTCAGATCCGCAGCTGCCTCTTTGAGAATCCGGTTGGTTCCGGCACTGCAGCACTCTGCGCCGTGCCCTTCATCAATCATTCCGCACGCTTATCGATCCCGGCCATCGACCGAATCGACCTCTCCTCTTCACCAGAGCTTCGAGCTGAAAAAAGATGATAAAAACAAACTATCGCTTAGACGAAATGTTACCGCTCTAACCTTTTGGCTAATCGCTAATCGGAAATCGATGGTTGGCAGGGGCGAAGGTGTAGTGTGGAAGGAAGGGCAGCAGCTCAAGTGCGCTTTACTTACGCAGTTAGTCTGCCTCTGTCTGTTTCTCTGTGTTTCTTTTTGTGGCAGCTATTCGCAATCGATGGACCATCATAAGCCAAAGCAAGACACAGGGAGCGGACCTGGAGCCGGAGCTTGAAGGTTCCTACAAATGCTAAACATCATCATTATCTCGGTTCAGCGGATATCAACAATCAATTAGCAGCCGTACCGTTACCGGTCCCGAGGCTGTTGGTACGTGGCCGATGGGCCGATGATGCGTACATTTACCGCAATGCGCTTCGGATTTCGCAGATGTTTTCCGTCCGAAATGGCTCCTAATGATAGTCGAGTGTCTTCTGGCCTGTTACGGTAGTAGACAACCAACCGCAAGAATTAGAGTCAGTAACCGCCGGCACTCGTCGAGAGTACGAGGGTTGCATCGAATCCTCTTCTTGTCTTGTCTTGTATCGGTCGTCCCTAAAAGGGAGCTCCTGCACGCGGGAAAAGATGCAAAAATCCATTAACCTAATGATAATGATCGTTTTTCGTTTGGCAACTTTACCCTTCGGGAGCGAAACCCGTCGTCAGGTCGCCGGGAGGACCGTCTTCTTGGGTCGACCTGGCAGTTCGGGGCCACCAAAACTACCGACAAACAATGGGGATGTTTATCTATCTTTTTTTTATGTTTGAAAATTGGAAGCCGCACCGTGGAGTCTACCGGGTGGGATATTCTACCATTGTTGTGGCGGAGCTGTCATCAAGGTACATATTCGGCAAAGGTAAGGGCTTAAGATGCTCCCCCCAGCTAAAGACACGGAAGAAGAAGATGTTGTTTGCACGACTTCGTCTCTGGCCAACCGAATTGTTTTGAGCTCCAGTCCAGTTGGTCCAACGTGGATGATGTACTACTGGTGCGGTCTTTTGGAGTCCGCGTGACCAGCTTGGGATCTCCAGGGGGTCTTCAGAAGGAGGGGATGGATTTATGAATTCGGAACTCTTTTCGACAACATTCGCTAGTCACGCGGGCTAGTTTTGTGTTCTTCTGTAAAACTTCAAAAGAAAAGCATAAACCATTTGTCATTGTCATTTGCCGTTGAATGATAATTGAAATAATCCCTTACGGCCTTCAGCTTTCGGTACCGTGCTCCGTTGCTCCCTTCGTCCGGGATACAAGGCTGGCCGGGACTTTGTTGGCAAGTTTCGTTCATAGTTGTTTGAGCTGCTGTACCATCCGTGGTACACCACCACCATCTTGGCTCAACGATTCCCGTTGGCTCTTGGCTGGCTGGCCGGCTCCTCGGTAGGATAAAGAATTCAAGCCGAAGCGACAGCAAACATGGTAGCAAATAAGCTGTCGTTAGAATAAGCAATCGCCGCGGACTTGGTTGACTGCGGTGGTGGTCTGGAGCGAAGACTATACTTGGCACTATGGGCTTCCGGGTGCCCCAAGGCGGCACCAAAATGGGCGAAACTTTACTCCTCGGGAGACATTGCTAAGGAACTCGGTTGGTCGGTAAGCGTTTTGGAGCGCGCCTGGAAGCTAGTACCCGAGAGAGAAGATGTATTCGTTAATGGGAAAAGAAATAAAACTCATTCCCTCGTTCCTCATCGCCGCGATTATGCGAACCCTGCTGGCGTGCTGGTATACCAAATGCCGGTGCCAACCTGTGTCTGTGGGAACGGCAAGTGTCGGCAAGTAGATATGGCCGGCAATGGCCTGAAATGGTTGGCGGTTTAGTGAAGCGGAGAGCAAAAAAAAAAACATGCAAATTAGTTGAAAATTTTCCCGGAAGTCCCACGTTTGGGTCGTCACAATGCGGCAACAAGAGACAAAAGGAAACTGGCCCGAAATCCCGAATCGCCCAGTAGAGAGCCGGGTCTGGGTGCGGTTGTTTGGCGACCGTGGTGGTGTTCCAGCTGTCAGTAAGGCGGTGGGGAAGGGGGTGTTATTCTGTTGAGAAGTTTAATACCACACTTGTCTCGCTCACGGGGGCTCGACGCGCGTCACATGCTGATGAAGAGGGCGACAAACGTCTTCGCCACGGCAATGATGCCTTGGCGATGACGTCGGTCTGCTGCGTTCTCCCGAAATTCATTATAAATAATAATGTCCTTTTCAGGGTAAGCCCCCCATTTCGGCTCCTCCTTTTCAAGAGGCGGGCTAAAAGAAAAGGAAAGAAACCGTTGACATGGGACACCGGTGAGAAAGCGTCTGCGTCCGCAACTGCAGAGGCGTGTTGGTGATGTCTGCTCTCTTTCTGCGTAGCTGCTGCTGATGGTGCTGAAAGACAATGGCCGCGTGTCTTAAGTAAAAAGAGCAAAGGAAGCGGAGGTGGGAGGGGAAGAGGGGGCTACAATTCATTTGAACATGTTAGCGATGGGATGGTACCGGTAGTTATGGTAGACTGCAAGTAACATTAACCATTAGGTAAATTACACTAGACAATCATGAAGTTGTTCCCCTGAAGGTGATGATGATGAGTTGGGGAATCATTTAGGATCCTGAAGTAGGTGCTGGTGCTTAAGATGCGCAGATCAAGCAGAGCGTTTTTAGTGGACGTGTTTTTTGGGTGTTGGAAATTTACTAATGAATGATCTGTTGCCAAGAAAGAACGAGAAAATGGTCCATATTTTCGTTGTTCTTGTTTATGTTGTTCATATTTGTTGTGGAATTTCTGGAGCACTTTTCGTAACTTGACGGAACTGAAGATACCCTCATATCATCATATCGATCGATGGTCTAATTTCCGTTACACTTTTTCTAGTTGCATTTCCTTGTTTACCACCCGGAAAGCTACTAGGCTTAAGTAAAACCTTACGACCTTAGGCTTAAGTAAAACCTACGTCCGTAGTTTATATCTCCCAGTGGAGATCATTACAGCATCTTCAAACAACTGTACCTTCTGTACGTGTGTGGGAGTGTATGAGTATCCCTTGGCACACTCGAAGGGCTGTGGTTTAGTCGTGATTTGCGAGTGCAAGGTGTATCCCCCCAAACCTGCGTCTGAGCCAGCAGTCAACCACCAAGTTTGTTTGCTCTCGAGATGCAACACTGAAGGGAAGCAGCAGCAGCAGCAGCAGCCTTCATCGTCTTCTGAAGACCTGTCTCCTGAAGGGTGGCTTGATGAATGAGTTTTTTTCTCGTGTTTACCAGAGCCCCGCAGATCTGATAGGAGATATCCCTCTCCTGCACTCCGAAAGCAGTCCCTAAAGGTTGTCTTGTTGTCGAAAAGGTAAACTCTTCTTCAGTTCACCCTCAGTAGCAGGTCAGCCAGAGGAATTGGATGACCGAAAGCAACAGGACGAGGACCAATCTGGTAGACCAGTGCACCCGACATAGTGCCACTCAGTCCGGTGCTGCCGTTGTTTCAATATTTAATCAGTCTTTTCACTTCAATCGCTACATAAAGACTTGTGCTTTGACAGTCAACATGCTTTTTTTTCTTCTTCGTTTTCCTTTCCTTTCCGCTCTCGCTCAACTTTCTTGCGATTAGCGTTCGGCTTCAAGATGATGTTCCTTGGAGCAAAATGCCTTCTTTGCAGCTTGTGCGCAGCTGGTTCCTCCGGCCACCGGAGCAGTGATTTTCCCTCCGACCCCAAAGATGGTTGGTTGGTCCGGAAAGGATCGATAGGATTTTAATTACGAGCCAATACGCCCTCCCGGTACCGGGCGCAAGGGGAGAGCGAAAAATTTATGTTCATCTCGGGCAAACCAAGTCCCCCAAAGTGTATGCCCGGAGGGAATTGACTGGAACGACGACGACGACTGAGATGGTCGATTCTTTCGGTTCTTTTCTGGTTTCGTGACAGAGCCAGAAGAAAAGAATGGGCTGGGGTGCGTGTGGGTGCGTGCAAAATGGAATTCTATTGTTGTCCGGCAGCAGCAAAGCTTTAAGTCAATAAACGACAAATGGAGTTGGTTCTTTCTTCCGTTCCGTGCGCTCGATGCATGACTTTCACAAATTGGCAATTTTCGCCAAGACACACGCCAAACATGTGAGAAGATGGAGGCCCAGCAGTGGCGGGATGTGAGTGTGTAAGGGTTGAAGTCAGGGAGCCAACTGAAATAACAAAGCGGTAAAGATAGTGAAATGTGATTATCTTTGTCGTGGCTTATCGCCTTGGAAGACAATTGCTGAGTATATGGAGCTTACTGTTTGACAAATGAACCGCAGAGTTCTACCACCTAGTATTAATCCATCTGAAGGTGGTGGATTGAAATATCTCAGCTATTGTTAGAACTATATGTAACTGTAGACAGTTCATCGTATGTCGTATAGATTTCGTTTTCAAGATAGGTTGAATTTGGCGAGTTTTATTGCATTCCATCCATAACATTCTCCAACTCAATCAGCATTGAAATAACTAAATCAGATCTCTCGATGACGCATGACGTATATTGGAATATCCAACACTCTTCTCTGCTTGTGTCATGCGAAACCTCATTAAAGTGAAGTTGATTGGAAAACATGCACTGCTCTGTGAGCATGGATTCCTCAACCTTCGATCATCATACAAGGGAAGCTACTGAAGCTTGGTTGACCGATTGGCTTCGGCTGTTCGCGTGGACTGCAGACCACATCCCCGCCAGCGAATGTGAAGGGAAGAGAAATGAAATGTTGAAAAGCCGGTAGTAAAACCATTCAAGTGCAATTCAGTTTAGCGTTTAAGTTGAGCGTGAGAGTTTTATGAGTGCTATAAATTTATGCTTTATTTAGAAACTTTATTCTCAATTCGCGTCCCCCGGCCCGGCTACTGCACGGGAGCTACTCACGTGCGCGAGTTAAAACATCTACTTAAGTTGTTTTTTATATGTTTTATTTACTAGACACGGGTGACCGTTCCTGATGAGGGTCTCTAACAGACTGTTCTTATTGCTACACATTGTCGAGGAATTGGGAATGGGGGAAGGAAGGAGGTAAGAGATGCCGCACGGCTCAGGTTGCAGCAGCGGAGTTAACTTGCCCCCCTCTATTGTTGAGGCTCCGTCCGAAATGCGTCCGAGATCGTTGGTAACTCGAACGAGGGCTGTTGTGTTTCAGGTGTAGGTGCCGGTGCGTTTATGTTTATGGTGGTTCTTCTTCTAAGCCAGAATGCACCAACGACGAACACGATGATGACAATAATTGGTGTGCCGATCATATTGCTTAGTGACCAGGTCCAAGACCACGTTATACTTTTGGTTTGCAAATTAATGTGGTTGATTTGCTTTCTTAGATCGGCATGTAGATCATGCAAATGCTCCAAGCTTAAGTTACTTATGTTGTATCTGTTTGATATCGGTACGCCATACAACGGCAAGTGGATCATTGTGCCTGGCATGGTTTTTTCTTCATTAGTAATCGGAGTGCTGTTGACCGAAAGTTGACAATTCTTGTACGATATCAGAAACGATCCAGTTAAGTTTCTTTGGGCGATGCCACAAGTTCCATTCAGCAGAAACCATTCGTCCGTGTTGATTAACACATGGTCATTGTTTAGAGAAATAATCTCGAGTTTCGCGGGATTTAGCACATGGTCGCATATTGCAGATTGTTTCTCCAGGAGCTTCGGTATGCACAATGACTCGTCGGGCTGAATCTCCGTTGTGTCGTATACATATTTATCAAGCGTCGTCACGATCCATTTTTGGGAAGTAGAGGAAAGGTAATAAGGATTGGGGACATGAATCTTCTTATTATTATTCCTTATTGCATAAACCTGGACTTTCCTGTAAACATCATTGTTTAACTTTGGAACGCTTGTGATTAAGATCAATTCGTCTTTATTGACGGCGACCTTAGTTGATGTGTATTGGAATGCCTCAACTGTACTGTGAACGAAAATCTTATTTTCCTTAAGATCATTTAGTATAATGTTCGTTTCCTCTTTACTTAATATTCTCGGGTTGGTTATCGACGACCTAGCTAAGCTGATGCTGTCTATGATAATATTTAATTTTTCTGTTACATATTTTAAGTTTAGAAGTATATTTAGTGCATGTAATTCAACAGACGTACTATTAAACAAAGCTATAGCATTTCGTACGTTTGCGAGGTTTTGATTAACCCTTTTCGTAAGATCCTTATTAATTATAACTTGACCGTTATTTCCAGAAATTAGGTCATTCATCGTTGAATTTATTATTTTCAAATCATTCGCATCGGGAGTACCAGCAATAAATTTCCATACGGTACCTAACGTGTCCCATCGTTTACTTCTGTAGCTTGGTATGGTTGATTTTAGTAGTTGATTAGCATTATAAAACTCTTCTTTAATTAAGTATGTAAACTGTGTTTCTTCAATTGATTCAAATTCTAAGAGTAGTGTTTTAATGACATTTTGAATGTCACCTATTCCAAAATGGTGTAAATAATATGTTTTTCCTATGCAAATCCTACCTTCTCCCTTGTCAAAAGCAAGGTTAGGTGTTCTGTTAACGCTGGTTATCGTTATGTTTTGGCCTATGACGATGGGAAGGTATCTGTAAAATATATTCAATTATTATTTTACTTTTAAATCGTTCTTATGAATCTTCTTTCCATGATTGGTAGTTACAGTAGTCTTATTAATTTCTCTAATTTCTACCTTCTTATAGGGTTTTGCCTGTTTTAACCTACGTTTTGTTTTCATAAACGCTTCGGCGTCATTCGATATTGTAGCAGGTTTTTTATCTTTATTGTGAAATCCTATATCCTTTTCTTGTTTCTTTTTTAAGTTTAAAGTGACTTGCTGAAGAATTGAAGTAGTATTTGCAGAAGGTGTAATTATTTCCAAAGGAGTGAATCTTGTGCAAGAGTGTATCGATGTGTTGTATTTGTGCACCGATATGTTGATTAGGTCAATTACCCCTTTGTCTGGATTTTCTGTTTTTGTAATCCTATAAAGTTCCAATAAAGTAGAATGGAACCTTTCAACAACTCCATTCATTTCACTTCTTCCAGTGGCCGTTACATACGGTTTAATTCCGTAACGATTGAAAAAATCGATAATTTCTCCCGAGCTAAAAGCTTTTTCTCCATCCATGACTAATATGTCGGGTGGTTTATTTTTTAAAATAATGTCCGATAAAGCCGGAAGGACATCTACAGTGGCACGTGAATTAATTTCTTTCACTTGTGCAAACTTCGAAAATTTATCGACATAAGTCAAAAAATAGTGGTTTTCCAAAAACATAATGTCGATATGTGCTATCTCGAAAGGTTGTTTCGGGAGCGGTGTTTTTTGCAATGGATAATCGATAGGTTTTCTATCGTATTTACATTCGTTACATATCTGGCAATGTTTTATAAATCCTTTCAATTTTGAGGCCAACTTTGGGAAATAGAACCTTTTTATAATTTGTTGTTTGTTTTCTTCGACGCCTCTATGTGCTCTGTTATGCTCTTTGGCTATAAGATCCATTTGATCAGATGAGGATTCAACATCTTCTAGCATTTTTTGAGTGAATCGAATTTTCAAAATATTTTGCTGACTGAAGTTTTGTTTATATACTTCTTGAATTTTACCCATCAAAGACTCACTGGTGAATAGTCCATTTAATTTTGATGGATCAAAATGCGTTTTTAAAATATGCAAAAGATTTTGAGGACTAGTGTCTTGAATTTTAATATGCACCCGTTTGTACAATGGAAATGGATGAGTGACAAGTACAGCGTCCTCTCCCTCCTCCAAGACGACTTGGTTCCGAAAAGCGTTAATAGGTGCTTCGGTTGATGGTATAAAAAAAGAATCGCTATCCTCAGCTGAATGTTGAGTAGCAGTCATAGACAAAACTATGCGGCTTAAAGCGTCGGCTACTACATTAGTTTTTCCTGGTTTGTATATGATTTCGTAATCATGCTCTTCCAAATAAGACTTCCATCTTTTCAATTTCGCATTTGTGTTTTTAGCTGAGAGAGTAAAAGTCAGTGGTTGATGGTCAGTTAATATTTTAAATTTGGCCCCGTATAAATAGTTTCGAAATGTTTTCAAAGCCCAAATGATGGCTAACATCTCTTTTTCAGGGACTGAATAAGATTCTTCCGCTTTATCCAATGTGCGGGATGCAAAATGTATCGGTCGATCGCTTCCAATTTGTCCCTGCGATAGTACTGCTCCTATCGCATAATTTGAAGCGTCTGTCGTCAAAATAAAAGGTTCACTATGATCAGGATATATTAAAATATCTGATGAACATAATATGGATTTTAATTTTTCAAAGCATTTAATCTCATCTGACGAAAGTGAAATTTTTTTGCTAGATGGAATGTTTTCTCCTTTTAAAAGGTTTGTCAAGGGTTTCGCTATTTTAGCATAGTCCCTAATAAATTTCCTATAGTAATTCATCATTCCTAAGAATGACCTTAAATTTTTTATACTTACTGGGATAGGAAATTGTTTAATTTTCTCTATCTTCTTGGGATTGGGTTTTATTCCTTCGTGGGATACTATATGCCCAAGATATTCTACTTCCTTATGCATGAATTCTGACTTATCCAGCTGAACCTTCAGATTTGCTGAATTGAGTGTCTTTAGAATCACATGTAGATTGTTAAGATGCTCGTCAATCGTTTTTCCGAACACGATTACATCATCCATGTAAATATAACATATTTTACCAATATGTTTCCTAAGTATATCGTCTAATGCTCTTTGGAACACTGCCGGAGCATTCTTTAAACCGAAAGGCATTCGTGTGAACTCGTATTTACCGTTGTTCACTGAGAAAGCGGTTTTTTCGATATCTCGTTCATGCATCTTTATTTGGTGGAAACCTGATGCGAGATCTAAGGTTGAAAAATATGTTTGCCCTTTTAATTGTTCTAAGACATATTCGATTTCTGGGATCGGGTATCGATCACTTATTGTCTTTTCATTAAGTTTTTTATAATCCATAACTAATCTAAATTTAGGCTTGCCGGACGCATCGTTTTTCTTTGGCACGACCCATACAGGTGACGTCCAGGGAGATCTAGATGGTCTTATTATTCCATCCTGTAGCATCTGCTTTATTTGAAGGTTAACTTCATCTACGAATGCTGCAGGGTATGGATACACTCGCTGATGTATGGGAATATCATCAGTAGTATTAATTCTACATTCTATGTTTGTTGCACACGTCAATTGTGCGTTAGGTTCATGAAAAACAGATTTGTTTTCATTTAAAACCTTTATTAACCTATCCTTAGTAGTGTCTGCAAGGTGATCAGTTCGAAAATCTAAGATATTGTTTTGGTTTCCCTTTTCATATTTTTTTAGAGGGATTATCAATGGTGTTCCATTATCTGTCGTAATTTTCATTGTATTATTCAGAAATGAAATATCGGCATCTAAACTGTTTAAGATGGTTGTTCCGATTATGCCCACAAAAAATGGATGAAAATCGTGAACTATAAACTGGAACGACTGTATGCATTTTGGTGCAAAAAATTTTATGTCTATAGCAGTATTGGCATTAAAATTGCCACTTGCACTTCCTATTTTATGTGGCGAAATTGGATACGGTTTAGCTAAAATGTAGTTATGTGCGAGTTTCGTTGAAATGATATTTATGTTGGAACCGGTATCAATTACAAATGGAAATTCTCCCTTTGTTGTTTGCAAATTGATATAGGGGAGGAATGGTTTTACCAATTTGCGTTCCAATCTAAAAAATGTGTTTCGGATTGATTAGGCTGAACATTAAAATATTCTTGCCCACTTATATGTGTTTCGTTCAAGGGATTTGAACATGGCACATACTGTAACCGATTGTTGTCAGGGTGTTGAAAATTAGCTTGAGAATGTATATTTGGTTGTTGGAAACCAGTGTGAGCATATGCGCTGGGCGGTTGCATATTATTGTCAACGTATGTGTTTTGCGGTTGAAAACTATTGTCAGCATATGCGTTGGGCGGTTGAAAAATATTGTGATCGTCAACAGTATGGCATTGCTGTGGATAACGTTGTTGTGACGATGATGGCCGAGGCCGTTTTGCACTGAATTGCGGACCGTGCTGTGGATTGAAATTTGATCTCATAGACGGATCCACTTCCATAGGAACCGGGCCGTTATTGCCTGGAGGGTTCCAAGATGTTTGCTGTTTTGTTTTCTGGTTCCAAGATTTTTGTTGATATGCATTCGGGTTGGAGAAATGTTGATGTTGAGATGGCCCTGGCTTGTTGTGTACATAGTTAGGATTTGTTTGACCAATGTTTATTTTATATTTTTGTTGATGAGGTTGTTGCTGTAAATCCCTCGGCTTAGGGATGTTTTGATAAGGCTTGTCATGGAATGGAGCGGATCGCGCATCCATGTTACAAAATTCCAAACAGTAATTAAAAGCATCACTGATGGAGCTGGGGTTGTAATTTTTTAATAAAAAGTTGAGTGGTTTATCTAGACCACGAATAAAACTATCCAAAGCCTTTTCTCTGAAATAATTTATGTGCACTACATAATTACTGGCATATTTAGGATCGGCGTGAATTTGCGTCACGATAGCTGTTTGCAAGTCGTTAACCCTGCTAAAATAACAACTAAGTGACTCAGACGGCTTTTTCTTGATTATTGTTAATTCATAATCAAGTGTCTTAAGATCTCTTTTATCCTTGTAATAAAGGAGAAGAGTTCTTTTGATTGTGTTCCAATCACCCGTGACGCAATTGGAATTTAGCACGTCTGCTGCCTCACCTTTTATTTTCCTTCTAATAGTGCCTTCCAAAATTGAATATTCGAGCGATGGTTTCGGTAGGCGTTCGTAAAGCTTTAAAACGCTTTCGACTTCTAAAATCCATCGACTCAGACTGGGAGCATGCCCCTCAAAAATGGGCAATTCCTTTACATAGTCCGGCACCTTTCCAACTTCAATAAACTCTTGATGATTCATTTTTTGTAGTTTTGAAGGTTGTAGCATTAAAATGGGAATGTTTTTTTTCTAAAAAATTGAAATGTATGTTTTTTTGATAATTATTAAATGATTAAGCTGATTCAAAAATGTGAATTTTAAATTACCAAAACAAATTCAATTCTTCGATATCTTCACTAAATCACTTTCTAACACTTTCTATTTTCTAACGCTTCACTAACTAACTTGATATATAAGTAGTACGTAATTTCACTTTAAAAAAAAATTGCCTAAATTAACTTAAAACTCACAGGAACAGTAGCCACATTGTCCAGGTATCGAATCGTGCCGGTCACCGCGTTGCTGCTTTGGAGATTTCCCGTTCAGTTGCCTACTAAGGGTCCTCAGCCGCTCCTCTGGAGATATGTCGACAGGTCTGCAGTGATGCACTTTACTTCACAAAAGTCACTAGTACAGTTTTTTTCTTTTACTGTATACTGTACACTGATGACGTTTTGTAGGAGTGGGTCCCTATTCGGGCGCCAGTTAAAACATCTACTTAAGTTGTTTTTTATATGTTTTATTTACTAGACACGGGTGACCGTTCCTGATGAGGGTCTCTAACAGACTGTTCTTATTGCTACACATTGTCGAGGAATTGGGAATGGGGGAAGGAAGGAGGTAAGAGATGCCGCACGGCTCAGGTTGCAGCAGCGGAGTTAACTCGCGCCTTGCGTTGGAAAAGTTTCCAGCGTCATTCGGTTGGTAGTTTCACGGTTTGTTTAGTCGCCCAACAATGTTTCCTGGCGATGATGATGATGATGATGTTGGTGATGGGGTTTTTGCTCGAGTAACTCGAGTATCGGATGTTGTGGTTTAGCCAACAGGCAAGATTGCGTGGTCCAAAAACCGAACGGGAGTATGATGGTGGGATATCGATGGACAAGTCCCCCCGGGGAGGACAATGGCAATGTTAACATGAGCATTATAGAGTGCAAAACATGCGAAACTAACGTTACTGATGCTGGATTTACAGGTTTAGCGAGTGTTTATTTCGTTTGTTTCGTTAAACACTCTTGAGATGTACTTTAGTTTCAAAACTGAGTAACTGATGTGCAAATAAATTGGAGAGCCATCAAGTTCTCGGTAAAATCATGCGGTACAATCATATTAAATTAACGTTACATTCGGCTGTATCATTTGGGCAACTTGTTTTGATCTAATTTTCTATCATTTAATTTGTGACTTGAAATCCTCTTTGAGGGAGAACGGTATTAAATTGAGAAAAACAACTTCCTTCAAAAACAACTTCCCAGCAAGGTGGCCAATATCTGTGTCATAACGCTAAGTGAAGATCCAAAACTCACTTTTTGACGGGAAATTACATAAAGAGAGGGCTAGGATGTTCTGTTCCTTGGCCAAACTAGGGCTGGGAGATTGATTTGATGATATCATTCGGTTAGAAAGTAACTGATGATTGAACAATCTAGTAAGTAGGCACGTAAGGGCTTCTGCTTACGTCCATCATTGGCCCTTCACAGAATACAGCACAACGGAAATCTCGGTGGCTCCTCCGGACAATGGCGAGCTGGCCACTGGTGCTTCGTCACCAGTTGACTGCTGAGCTGAGTATTATGCTTGACAAATATCGTTCAATTACCGGCGTCGTGCTTCTTTTCATCTTCTGGGTGGCCCCAATTTTAAACGAAGCCTTATTTGTAGCTCTCCCTCTTAGTTTTTCTTTACCTTTTGTAAAGCAGTACGACGGCCGCACGCCTCATAATTCTTCCAACGGCGTATGATAAATGATTTTCCTAGATCGCTCATGGCGCGTGCACAGCAAGTGTTCCAGCCTCTAGCTAGACGAGAGGTCACTCGCGCTGTGATTGCGCTTGAGTGATGAGTGTCAGCAAATTGAGGTTTTTATCGTAATTTTTTTTTGCCTCTGTTATATAAAAGTAAGTCCCGAAAACCTTGTGGCCACTGTGAAGAGTGTGTCAGTGTGTGGCTCATTTCGAATTCAAACGGCAACTGCTGATTCGTTTACGCCGCTAATGGATGAGATTTTCCGGGAAAGGAAAGGGCCTCGGCGTCTGATTTTCTAGCGTGCTTTCTTCTACTTTCAAACGAAGTGCGACGTGCGGAAGCTGGAAGCTCGGCAGTCCCTATAGTTGTAGACCGAGTGCACGGATTCTAGCTTTTCCTGCAGGATTCAGGGCGGTTGGCGATGCCATTGCAGGTCCTCATAATTTGATTGAAAGTCAAGCGTGACTCCGTGACCGAGGGTGGACCGTCAAATGGTGGTGCTGGTGGTGCAGTGTGTGACTGCTGGTCTATTGATTAGCGATTATGGGGGACATAATTTGCCTTTCGGGACCATTCACTTTGTTTCTCGATCCCGGGAAAGTGGCAATGAAAGGGCGACTGGACGGGAAGAAAAGGAAAACTTTTTAATGTTATTTTCACGGTTGAATTTGCCTGGTGTGCTTGCTGGTGGTGGTAGTGCTTGTCACCCTACAGTACAGGCCTTCTGGTGGCGAAGGGCAGCAGATGCGACAGATTTGGTTGGTTTAATAAAAAGAAGGAAAAGGAACACTCTTCCCTTCGCCATCAGTCAAGTTTTTCGGTAGATTTGGGGTCCTCCGTTTGCTCCTCTGCTCGATAGTTGACGAATGGTGGTGTAGAACGAGAGTGGAGAGTCGTCCAAAAATGGTGACGAGTACAATGGAATAGAAAAGGGCACCACGGCCAAAAAACGCCTCTCCAATATAAATATTTCAATCCCACAACTCCCAGTGACGCTTATCGTAGATCCATGCTACCGAGAGACAGAAAGAGAGAGAGAGAGAGAGAGAGAGAGAGAGAGAGAGAGAGAGAGAGAGAGAGAGAGAGAGAGAGAGAGAGAGAGAAGCAGAAGGATCGCGCGAAACAAAACGTTAAAGATGAACTTTTCTCCCGGAGCACGGGAACGGAGTGCAAGTGGAAAACCATTCCCTGTTTTGGTCAGGATCTTCTCCTTCGCTTCACCATTTTTCTCCGAATGGTTCGATCATTAAAAAGTGGCCTTCGGTGAGCAGCACCAGCAGGAGGAGTTCCGGTAGTTGCAGCGGAGACGAAAAGGAAAACGAAAGAAAATTTGTCCCCTCATCCCTACTCAACTCCCATTCGACCTCCAGAACCCAGGCAGACGACCATTTTCTTGGGGAACATAAAATAGCGATGATAGCACTCGGTTTCACTGCGTCTGAAGTGTGTTGACGTGAACCTCGGTCGGTCCAGCCCCCGGTCTCCAGCTTCATGCTACGTCACTCCTCAGGCCTCCTCAAGTTTTGCGTCAGTCAGTTTTGCTGACATTTCAACTCGATTCGACCGAGACTGTCCGCGTGTCGTCCCACTCGACTCGTCGTCTGTGCATTCAAGTGTCTTCCGTGTGTCACGCCTTTTCCTGATCACCACCGATCCCGTTTAGCTAGCCACACTTCCCGCTTTACGGGCACAAGAAGCTGCTGCCGCGATTGGAAGGAAGCGGTTGCTGCCTGGCGCTCTTCGGCCTCGACAACACGCTTTCATTATTCATTCATCACACCCTTCAGGAAAATTCTTTTTCAAAAACGTCCCCTCACGGTGCCGCAACACGGTGGCCAGACAATCCCTGGGTGTGGGTTTTTGTCGCCCTCTCCTTCTTATTGCTGGACGTCGAGCAGATCAGAGAGCCACAGGCGAATCAGCATCCCCCGCGATTGCGACTAACTCCCCTCCTGTGCCTAGATCTGACCGCATTTCGGGGGTTTTGCCTTTATTTATGATAACTTATAAATTGCACATAAATATTGAATAAGCTCAACCAACTCGGTGCCGCACAGTTCGGGTTGGGCATACCATAAAAGAAGACCCCCATTACTTGCTACGCGGACGAGTTCGGAGTTTGTTTACGAGTTTGAGCTGGAAAATGTTCCAATTCCTATTGCGCTTTGCGTCCCTTAGTTTAGCAGAAGAAGGAGAAAAAAAAACCACTGAGGATCATAATGTAAAAAGCCACTAAAAGACACGCGCCAAGCGGAGGCCGAGGGGTGCCGCAGTAACCGCAAAAGAACTCCGGAGTACTCTACCCTAGAGTCGTAAGCAGGTCAAAGCTCACCTGTGGGCTTCTCCGAGGCCTCTGAGGCTTTCCGGGGGAAGATCCTGGAGGAGGGTCGACACATAATCATAAAATTACCTTTGAAGGAAATAAAGAACCGGAAACGTCCCGAAGCAGGAGCAGTCGGAGTGCAGGTGGAATCCATTAGAGGGTGAGACTAGGAACACATTTCCCGTCGCGGCCAGGGGGAAGATATTCTCGGTGGTACGGTAAGGTCTTGGACGAGTTGTAGCGCACCCTTCGTCCCCGGGGTTCTAGTGGGAGTGGGTCAGGGAGAAGTGTGTTAGGTAGATTTGATTTCTAAATTTAGGAGAAACTTACGTCCAGGACCTGGAGCTCCTGGGGCACGTGAGCGATAGTAGTAGTGCTTCGAGTGTGAGTACGTACGTCATTAAATATACAAGTGCACATGGTTCTAGGCTTCCGGCTGTGTTCCGGCCGAAATCCGATCTCTTGCCAATGATGTCGTGGCAGATGGGTGAACCTGCCGGCCTTCCGGTCTTGACGTGTCGTGTGATAAGTTTTTCCGTCTGTTGAACTTTCCCCGGAGAGTACATTTGTTGTCTGGGCCGAGGTCGGCCCCCAACTCCCGAGGGTAGGACCGATAGATGTGCGGATAGACTTTGCACACAGACACGCACACAGATAGTTCGGTGTCACGTAACAAATTAGGACATAACTTTCCGGCACGGAGGTCTTTAGAAGCGCTCGAGACAGTTGAGTTCGCTCTCAACTCGTTGCCCGTTCGTTGCCGCGATCAATGCCGCATCGAACTGGCTGCTTGAAGAAGGAGAATTATTGGCAATGGGCGTAAAGGTTGTCAAAGTTCAGTCAGAACCCATTAAAACGGCTGTGTCCAAGGGACTTTCTTTGTCCTCTCATGAAACTCTCCGTTTGGGATTTTCGAGAAAAGATGGTTTTTTCTGCCGGTGTCCCGGAATCTTATCTGCTCGGGAACAGTGATCGAACAAAAATTAATTAGTGACTGCAAGTGCAAGGAAAATTAATAGCTTGCCATAAATTTGCCACGGACACTGACACACACAGTGGGTGGTGTTGTGCAATGGGCGCTAGTCATGTCATTGAACGGTGATTGTTGGTAGATCTTTGGTTATTTTTTCAGAAACTTCAGTTACTTACCAGGTGCGATAAGTCTGCCAGATTTTTTTTTTGGTCCAACAAAATCTTTATTTTCAAAGTGATAGCTACTTCTACTCCGTGTGAACTGGGCCATTAGTTTTTACACATTTTGTCCATTTCCTAAATATGGCTAAATTTAATGTTGGTTCCAAATACTCTTCACGTTTTGACGAAAAACAATAGCCGATTCATTTTTCGAAAACTTTGCATTCAACGAAGTACAAGTCTACAAGCACGTGTCTTATTTATACAAAAAAAGATATTCTGACGCAGCAAGATCAGTAGAATATAGCTGATTTTTTCTCAGTTGAGCGTTGCTTGAATGCTGAGCTGAATGCTTTTACATGACTTGCATGGTGTGTCGGTGCCTAGTCATGATGTAGTATCTTGCGGCCCTTTGCCGTATTTTAACAAATGTATTGTTCGAATTAATGATTTCTTGGTACAGTTGGTAATATTACCCGTTTCTGATGGCTTTAGATGTCCATAGTACATCGTACCCTCGTCGTCTAACAGCAAACAACGTGCCATTTTCTAAACAAAAGGATTTAACTTTATCAGTAGATGGGCCAAATTCAGTAGGCACACAATCCACGATGCTTTCACAGCCGAAAATCCTCACAATGGACTCACTTTTCCATTAATTGATTATACTATTTGAAATATTTTTTTGTGTATATGAATAAAAACTGCCAAAATGGATTTTGAGCCATTGCCACTCAATTTAACTATCGCTTCGGAACTTCTGGATTTTAACCACTGCTGATAAACGGGTGTTCGTTACGATTTAGTTTGGCTATACTGCAAAATCTTTTGTCATCTTTGCAGCACAGCTGCAAAGCAATGCGTACAAATGAAACATTTTTCAATTCTTTCAGGCGTTCCACCGTCAAACTGTAGAACTTTCTCTTGACCCTTTCCTCACGCAAAGATACCTGCTAGGTATTTTTTCAATAAAATAATACAACTTTATGGAGACTTGGAACACAAAGAAGCTGAACCACTGCTTCATTTGCCTCTACAGCATCACAAAAAATGACCGTCATCATCACCTCCGCAAATTGGATCCATCCCGACCCATGCCGCTTGTACGCGATGCGTGGAAACTATTTATTAGTCTTACGATTGGAAATTAATAATTGAAGCGGTTCCAGCGGTGTGTGATAAATGATGCCTTTTTGCTGATGAACTTTCGCACGTGCCAAGACGAATAAATCAGCCAACTTTCTTTCTTCAAACCGGGCCGGCATCCTCGACATCCTCGACGGAAGTAGCGTCCGGAAGCCCCACGAATCCACGAGCGGGTAGTAAGAGTAGTTTAGCGCAATAATCCAGACAAATGAATGCAATTATCTAAATAGAAGATAATCAAATGGATCACACGCAGCACATACAGAGCCACTAATGTGCGACACGCTGCAGGCGTTCAAACCAAAGGATGAAAGTTCATTTCATCCCCCGGCGGCCAAGTCCAGTCTAGCACGTGCTGGCCGGGAAAAGAGGGAATTTTCCTTTGACTAGGGACCGGATGGTGGTGCGTGGTACACTGTCGGGGATTCCCTTGAAGGGGACAGAGTGCGCGCCGCGCCGCTTGTAATGTGCATAATGTACGCATCTCTTCCCGCATATTGAGAACACCACAAACACTGGTCGCTCGATTCTTGAGGCACCCAACATTCTACACATGTCGCACGAGCGTGTAAGATGATTGCATGCTTCGGCGCCGAAAAAAAGGAAAGAAGGGACGAACCGGGGGTAGGATGGGGGAGCAAAAAAAAGAAAGAAAGACATTTCATCCGCCGGCGAATCTGGCAAATCGACGTTCGGCCTTCGTCGAAGCGGGTAGCGGCACATAAAACTATTACAGCAAATTGTGCCGAGGGATTATTGGTCGGATGGTCGGTCGGTCGGGGTACGTACGCAGCTGCCGAGATGCGCCCGAATGTGATTGGATGGGACGATGATGATTTTTGCTGCATAACGTGCCGCGTACACCCCCCGGTTCCGGCTTTGCGGGAAATCGTTTTTACGTCTATTAGTCAAAGTGGCACTTGCAACGGTCGCCTCCGTTACTGCTTGCTCCCTTCCGCGCTTGCTTCTTTTGCGGTGGGAGTGTAAGATTATGAAGTTTCCCCGTTCCGCCCGCCCGACACTCTTGGTTCGTCCAGAAAGCGGGGGCTAGACAGATAAAGTTGCTCGTAAATAATACTTGCTCTCTCGCTCTCTCTCTCTCTCTCTCTCTATCGAGCTCCATCTCTAATACTCTGATCTGAATGCGGTGCGAAAACGTCCATTGCAGAGCACACAATAGGGAAATAAAAATGCTGCTCGGAATCGCTTGAATGCAGAAGGACATTTCGCCCATTCGGATGCGCCACAATCAATGCTCCGGGGTTGTACGGGGAAATGGTTTTCCTTCGTTCCTTATTTTCGTGGTTCTGTAGATCAGGTGCTTGGTACCGCCCCCTCCCCCTTGATCGCTCTTTGCTTGCCTCATTTAATAACAATAAAAACCGGACACCCAACTAATGCTCAACACTTAGCAGCGCTGACGTGCGGTGCAGCCGCCATCGTAAAGGTTTACGGTGGGCTTGGAACATTCCTTCTATGCTGGCATCGCGGATCTGCACGCTAGCAACTCGCGCCTAGCACTGTCGCTGCCACTGCCATCAAGGTTATCGGGTGAAGGCCTGTGAAACCTGAAAGGGATAACGATTCTTGGCATTAGAAACCTTAAAATGTCCAATCCCCCATTCCCCACTGGCCCTCCGCTCCGATGGTGATTCTCTAATTGAATTAAAACCCGCGCGAGGAGTGTTGTTGGTTGGTTGGTTGACGGGGCTCATTGCAGTTTGCCATTCGGGCTGAGCCGCGGCCGACCAACCAGTCGACCGACCAGGGAAATGGTAATGAAAGTTCGGAACCAGTTGGTGCCGGAGCATTGGGTGAAGAGCCACTAATTACAATGTATTTTCACTGGGCTTAACGCTTGCACGCTAATGTCGTTAGGAAGCGGGAGTCCGTGGTGCGAAACAAGCGCCATTGTCACCGATGGCTGCCTGTCAGAGAGAGAGCACTGTGGTGCAATCCTTTCCTAGGAGTCGGAGGTTTTTGGAGCTGTTTGGCAACCGAAACAAAAAAAAAAAAAGTCGCCCATCAACCATTATTACATCATCCGATGGTGCTGCTGTTGTTGCGCAATGTGCTGGTTAAATATTAATTTTAATCATAATTATTGGCCCCGGAACATTGTTGTCTCATATTAATGTCTTTAAGTCGGCGAGCCAGTCCAGCAATATAGCGGCGCAGCTGCAAAAGTTTGCCAGTGATGATGCCCCCCTCCCTCCCTTCTCCCTGTTTATGGTGTTAAATGTTTTAATGAGTTACGATAATGGTTGGCGCCCTCCACGCGGTCGGGGGTCCTTCAAATGAGCTCCCCTGGGGGTCGGTAAAGATGCCCCGGAACAGGTGCGCACGGTGTCCCGGTGAAGTACCATTTAAGAAATGAAAAGCGAATAGCTGCGCTGTTGAGTGTTTTGTTTGTATAATGGCTTTCTTTTTAAAAATAGGCTAAGCATTGCGCTGGCTTGCAGAATGATTCCTTTTTTTCCTATTTTTTTACATCTTCTTCCTTTCATTGCATGAGAGAATAAGATCCCGTGAGAATAGCGTGGAAAGATTAATGCAGTTAAGTAAATGAAATGGTAGGAAGTGTTATGGGAGATGATGGTGGCAAATGGTAATCATCATCATCATCACTGTCAGGGCAAGAGACAAATAGTTGTGCTGAGAAAAACTGACACCCAGACTTATCCATTAGCCGATTAACGTACTTACACCGTTTAAATGATCATATTAACACTTAAGCCTGTGTTGGAAGGTCGTTCAAAGGAAGAATTTGTAGATGTTTCTGACAGACAGAGTTTACGATTCATTTAGAATACGAAAATACACAAAACATCAAGTATCGCCGGAATGGTTGAGAATGAAATGGAAATCCTAGTTTAAATACGTCAAATGTCATCATCACAAGGTATTTATTTGTTGCACTTGTCGGGAATAATTCTACTTCTCTTCGAATATCTTTCATCACAGTTCTAAAGGAGCGAATCTGCAGACATTCTTCTTGATATGTTCGAGTCTGTTTTCTTGTATCTGATGAGATCCTTGGGTACACGCCTGCAAATGACTTCCCATTTCAAGCACATCTTATCAGTGAAATGATCTAAAATTTTCCTGGGACACAGCCTATGGCTGTTGCCTAAGAAAACTCCGGAGACCGGAGAGCTGTTTCAAACATCCATCTACACGCAGGTCTCGTCAACCATCGTCTATCCTTCGTAACCTTGTTGTACAACTTTCGAGAACATTTTACCTGGGCGTCTTGTTTTGATGCTTGCAGGCACAGACATTTCAATTACCTTTCGGATGAAACCTTTTAGTATCTTTTAGCGATGACCTTTTCAAGGGTAGTATTTTGGTAGGAGCGAACAAACTCTGAATTTCCTTGAATTATCATGAATACGACGTGTGGGTTGCCATTCATCATAACAATTGTTACGCGTTCAGGGAAATTAAAATTCTGAAACCATAATGTTCCAATTCTTGGGGCAATCCAGCGATGTTGCTTCTGTAGTCAGAATATTTAGAGTTTGAATAACAAATGGCTAGTTTTTTAATTACAAAAAGTGAAATTTTATCGTTGATAGGCGCAAACTGCTATCAAAAAATTTGCTGTCGCGAAATTGTTGCAAGTATAAAAACTAACAAAAAATATATAACTAATCCGGGACTAATTTGAAGCAATTCTTCAATTTGACCGATTGGTGGTGGACTTTGCTGTTCATTCGATGTTCTTGGGAATTTTTATTAGCTACAGTACTTGCCATAATTGGCTTTATTTACCAATACTCTCCAGAACAAACACATCGTTCCTCTTTGGTCTTCTGCAGGATTCATCCATTACTTCAAAATAACTACACATTTTACACATAATGGACACTAAGCGAGAAATTATCTCTCATAAAAAGCTGTTGCTTTCATTTGTAGAGAACTTGTTTCATAAAGTAGCCCCGAAAATCATACATCATAATCCATCACAATTATTCGCCCCTTAACAACTCCAAAGTTAGGTATGAATGAGGTGGGCTTCAATCAAAGTTTGCTTGCTCCACAAACAAACCATCGAAGAAAAACTCATTAGCGTGGGTGCTGCTCAGGGAAGCTCAGGGTCTATTCCTCCGCTGGAGGCCATTCCGGCCATCTTACCAAGGCAAGACACGTCACAAAACAGAACAGAATAATCCATAGAACTAATACTGGCCAGACTTTACTGTTTTAATGTGTACATAAATATTGATCGGATTTGAATTTCGAACCGGTGGCTTCATTTTCTTCACAAAAAGACTCGGGCAAGAAAGGAGGGGGAGGACAAACGGGATGCGTCCCCAGGTCAGCCAGCCAGCCAGCCTGATCGTTTGCAGACTATAATTCTCATTCTCTCATTTATTTATTCATCCCCCGAAATCATATTTCAATAGATTGTTCTTCCACTAATGACGCTGCTGTCGTCGGCGGCTAGGTGAAGTGTCTAAGAAAAGGTCGAAAGGTCGAACAGGACACGCGTTGATGTGACTTCTTCTGCTGCTTCGAGCTACAATGTCGGTGGGTGCGTGCGTTGGAGCCTTCCGTCGGTTAGCTGAGCTAGGATTCACCGACCGACGAAACAGCTGGCTCGTGACTCGTGACGTATGCCGGCGGTACGAAGGACAAGGGGGGGACTTCTTATTTGTGCTGCATTTACCCAACGATTTATCGTTCGCACTTGGCCCTCCACCAATCAAACATAACGCTCGTCACGCGATCATCATCACTGTGTGAGTCTCCGGTGGCCGAGTGTCATGTTTGCTGCCACGAGTTTTGCGACTTTTGCGAGCCGTGCTGCACTACCACCAGCCGGTGCTGTGCGGTATACTTGTCATCAACAGATGACAGCCACTACGCCGACGACAGGGACGACGACGAAGATGGTGACCTGCTGTTACCCTGGCTTCGTTCCGAGTGTTTGTGTTCCGTGGGGAGAAAAAGTATTTTCCTTAGGCCCGAAATTGATTGATGGCCTCCAGGCGAGCTGAGCGTCGCATTAACTTTCGCCAAGAGGGTGCCAAACAGCGGTGGGCCCCCCCTCCATATAGGTGGCCAGATTGTCACCAAGGACCGTATGGGTAACGCAGCCGAGCCAGCGAGCCGAGTAGATTGCGTTCCGTCATGGCGCGGAGTCGATAGCGGCTGATAGAAAGTTAATATTTGCTCTCCAACATGAGGTCCCCCATTTATTCTGCTTCTCCTCCTTCTCCTCCTGCTCGCCAGTAAGGCTTCGGGCACCAGTTTGTGTACGTGCTCGGTGAGAGATCCGTTGAGGGCGTCGCGCAACGGGAGTGGTTGATTTTCGAACTTTTTGCACCCTCCTGGAACCGGGTGGGTCCAAGCGAAGGACTAATTAATTTCGCAAAATACCAAAATACCCCGTCACAGCCTCGCTGGAGCGTGGAGTTTGATGGGAAATGAAAATTGCCTCGACTCGCGGGCAGATAAACCGTATGCTAGTGCGTTTAAAATATAAATTACCCATAATCTCCTATTTTAATTTAGTGGATTATACTTTATGCGATTTCCCTCACCGCGTGGTCCGGTGGAAAATGGTTGTGAAAATGATTTTACATTCCATTCGTTGCCCTCCTTCCTCTCGCCTAACGCACACTCCATGAACCATCGCTATCGACGCTGGCTAAAAAGGGATAATAAATTGAACTCTCGGTCTCCCGGTCTCCTGGTGGTTCGGCCATGTTGTTTCAGTGTTTTTGCAAGCTGCAACCGAAGCTGCTGGATACACAGGATGCTTCACCTCTCTTTTAAAAAACCACATTCAATTTCCTCAATTAATTGTTAGCATGTTCGAAGCGGAGCAGCGGACAATGAATGTGATGTGCTGTTGTTGTTGTGTTACCGTCCGCCGTCCGTCGGTCGTCTTGTCGACAGCGTGCGCCAATGATTAACACCTTTTAACGCGATGGTCGCTGGTCGATGTGGAAATGTGAAGGTCTGCAAGGCTCATTCTGCTTCCCCTTCGTTGCATTGGTCAGTGAAATCAATGTCCGGATGTGCTCCAGAACCCATCGGGGATCCATTGTTGGACGAAAGTAATCAACGCGTTCTCCACGTGCCCCCCCACCAACCAGAACGCACAAAACCCTGAACTCCCGTGACCACTGACGGCTCGTTAGCCGCATGTATGCCCCCCGGGGGGGAAGACCGGACCACCGCTAGACCTGGGTTCGTTGATGACTTTACGATAAATAGGTGGAAATCAGTGCAAGGCCTGTTTGCATACATAATCTGGTTCGCATACACATAAAGCGGAGGGGAACGGGACCAGGGAACTGCATTTATGGAAACATTCAATTTGAAACGATAATGTGTGAGGTTAACATAATCTTTTTTATGGTGGTTGTATTTGTTTGCTTTAAAATGTAATGGGGGCTGGGTGGGTAGTGCTGCGTCAATGCCCATTAAAGGAGTCCCCAATTCCTCTAGGGACCCTTACACCCCACTCTAGCATCTGTAGAGCGAGCTGCATTAACGTTAATTTCGTTACCGTTCGCTACAATAATTGCCGAGCAATTAAAGGTTTCTTCAAACAATTAAACCT
The DNA here is from genome assembly GCF_943734665.1 of Anopheles aquasalis. Classification (NCBI taxonomy): domain Eukaryota; kingdom Metazoa; phylum Arthropoda; class Insecta; order Diptera; family Culicidae; genus Anopheles; species Anopheles aquasalis. The sequence continues at coordinate 30,149,596 of NC_064878.1, read as the reverse complement.
TTTCTTGGAGGATGCTTTGCTAGGAGTGAGGATCCTTGGGGGAAATCACTTGAGATGAGTGTCTTGTTTTTGTGTGTGCTTTGCAGAGAGCCATTGCAGAGCCACTGCAGAGCTCCAAGCGTTCTCAAGGAGAAAAGTTTTCAGCAGCTTCTCGCGCGAGTGGTCGCTTTTTGGCAAACCATTATCTCTGCCCTCCTGTTAGCACTTCATGCTGAAGGAAATTGATAAAAACCGTTAAAACCCCGGGGCAGGGCGGCAGGTGGCGCCCGGTGTCGTAATCGATGGTTACCCATCTTTGGCAAGTGAAACTTTTCCTCGTTTCCACTTTTGGAATTTGTTTCTGCCCATTTACAAGTGCTTCATTAGTACACAAACAGTTTGCTGGTCATGTCATGGCTCTGTCGGTGAGTGTTGCACATGTGGATCATGGAAACTATAGTTCTCTGGATCCGGTCTCCAGTTGCCAGGTTGACCGAAAGGTGGTAAAAGTAGATGATGGTTTTTGACCCCTAGTAGAGTTGGAAAGGACTGAAAGTACAGTTCTCGCAGGTAACTCTGTTAACAGAGCATTCGAATTCGTTTTGCAGACTCAGCCACCGTACTCATTTTCATGATAATTGGGAACCTGGATTAGTGTTTTGGGAAAGTTTTTCTTGTGGGAGTTTAGAAAATTGAATTGAATATTTTTTGGCTCTGCTTGACGCGCCCATGTTGGTCTCCGCACCATCTTACTTTATTCTCCCTTCGCTAGGGAGCGTTCCGCTATGACCAAGGGTAGGAAACGTCCTTGCTTTTGCGACTTTTTGTTTGTCTCCCCCCACCGGTCTTTGCTCCCTCTAGGTTCTCTAGGTGCAGATAATCAAAACTTCCTGCGTTTCGCTGCCGCTGCCTCGTTTGCTTCGGTGCCTTCGATGGTATGAAAAATTATGAAAAATAATTAAACCCGGCACTCGAAAGTTAGCTATTATTTTTTATTCCTCCAGTGTCGGTGGAATTGCGGGCACAGCGGGCACAGTGAGGTGGTTGTTATCTTAGCATTTCCCGGAAAACATTGACCAGCCTTAGAAGACAGGATACGCCCCGAGAACTGGTATGGTCTCGTGGGACTCGCTGGTTTGGCTGGCTAATAGAAAGAAGACAGAAAAAAAGCGAGGGAAAAGTTTCAAATTTTTCCTTTGTGTATACGGTTGTATATCGTAAACTTTGCGGTCCATTTAATTTGTGAAGCCGTACATTTCCGCCAAATTCCGTTGGACGCTGGGATTTTTTTGTGGGGCACTTCCAAGCACTAGGAGAAGAATGATAAACTAACCTTTTCTCGAACAGATTCCTAGCCGATTTAAAGTGTAAGGTACGGTAGAAGGATAAATTCTTGACTTTTACAGTTTTAGAATTCTACGAATTAAAAGTTTCCAAAAGCCGCGGCTTCAAGTATCGGGCCCTAGAACACCGGTACGGTAGAGTTTTGACGAAATTCATAAGATGCATGGTCGTGCCATGTAAGTTTATGGCTGCTAGTACGTGACCGTGTGCTTGCGTGTGTACGGATGTGTGTGTTAAGTACATTTGTTGAGTGCATACTTTGCGCTAGCATCGTGTGCGTAGGCTTCCGGTAAGAGTTTTGAGAGTGGTATTTTGTGGCTTATGCTAAACGAAGCGAAAAGCGTCTGACAGCCACTTCAATTCTGCCTTCCGCCGTCTGGCCGGGATGTTTGTGATGACGAATCGCATCACATGAATCTTGAAGATTTTGTTGAGAAGTGAAGTGGAGAGCATTTTATGTTCCTTTTTTTTACCGCCGGTGCTACCTACAGCCGTGTGGTGATCCCGGTAAAAGTAAATCAAAACCATTCGTAGTCACCTGCATTTTACCGGAGCGTCATTGCGCTGTGCAGGTTCAAAAGGATGAAAAAATACGTTTTCGTTGTGAGTAGCGATAAATGTCGTAAAACATGAAATTTTCAATAAACAAGACGACCGAGTTTTCCTTTCAATGTTATAACTTTTCTCGCTCATATGTAACTCAGTACCTTTTATTACAAAACAGGGTTAAAAAACAAATATCTACATCTCTAGTAAATTGCATATTTACATGGGTTTGTAATAGAAATGTAAATGGCTAAATAACCCATTAAGTGTGCCAGAAACTTAAAAATATCTTGAAAGGGTGGTAGAGAGAGAGAAAGATTATTACGCACCAAATATATCCCGTTTACCTCTCATTCTCCCACATAATTAAAAAATTTAACACCTATAGCAATGGGAATTTTTAGAGGTGTAGATATTGGTTTTTTACGAACACATGAAAAAAACACATGAAAACGAATAAGTCTGTAGGAAGTAGTTTTATCAGTTTTTGTCTATTAAAATTATGCTCACGTTCACACGTTGTTACGATGAAGTTCATATTTATAGATATTCTGTTTTTTTGATATTCTGTTGATTTTTCCGATAATGAGTCTTAGGTTTTCAAAGGCCCCATTTTTGCAGCGGTCTATTAACCGACGCAATGGCTCAGTCCAATTAGCATTACTCAGTATCGACATCGACGCGCGGCGCGTAATGGCTGAACAAAGTGTATAGACGATTGGATACAACACCGACTAGCTTCCCGAAAGCATCATAAAGCATCACTTAGCATCATTAACTTTTGTGTCCTAGCGCATCCGTTCGTTAACGGCACACGGCGAACCGAAAACCGGCGAGCAACGAGGGTGACGATGGATCCGATCGGAAAACCCTTTTAAAAATCATCCCTCCCCAAAACCGCCCCCCCGCCCCCGCGCGCCATGTTTGTCATCAAACTTGTCCCGTAGACTTGTTCCGCTTGAAGGCACCTTTCAGCGTTGTCCGGACGATGGAAGCGACCAGCGTCCAGGACCTCTGTTGTCGGTTAAGTGATACCGCCGGGCCGGTTGGCAATCCTTTGAAGCACGGCACATCCCTTGTCCCCATCCCTTTCCGTGCTGTCAATGTGATTAGGGCGAGGGAAGTTTTTGGACAAAATTAGAATTCCATTCCATGGGACCATCAGGGGTAGAGGTCGGTCGGTGATGGTGGTTGGAATGTGGGATGGACGAGATGAAAGACAGGCCATGCTTTATGTTGAATATCATTGAAACGCGCACATTCTCGGCGCATCCACTCCGATGAGTGAAGACAGCCAGTGTATAGTGTGCTACCGAGGTAAGTGCATTACGAATCGATAAATCGTCAGACAATCATCGCTCTGATCTCCATCTTCGATTGAGTTTCAATATTGAAATTCCGGCTCCGGCTCCTGCTCCAGCTCGCACGAAACGGAAACAGTTCACTGAGCATTCTTTACTTGTCAGAATGTTCGATTCGGTCACCTCGGCCCACCAGTTGCGTGGCCAACAAGTTGAAAAGTGAATTTCCAGTGTGGTCCAAATCGTCTCGAAGCGGCCGTAGCCTTTTTCCCCCGAGGGGACGATAGGTTGTTTATTTGTTTACTTAACCGCTTTTCATCGTTGTGATAACACTTCTGGCCCCAGGACAGGGGCTCACGTCCTAGACTACAACACTACATTGCTGCCAACCTATGTCAAGTGGACATTTCAGCAGGGCGCATTCTACATGCAATTAGTTCATGGGAAAATATGATTTATGAGTCTGCGCTTTTCCCCTTAAGGGAGTGCGGTCGATACGCTTGACTCCGGTCTCGATGGCGTGTGCTTACACATTGTTCCACGTGCTCGAACACAAAAGGTACCAGTATCCTGGGGAAGGGTGTCTAAACCCGAGTCCACCGTGGTGTCTGCCCTGTAGAAGCCCAATGTTGATATGGGATAAGCTGGCTACTGAAAGAGCTTCCTGTGGTAATTTCTGAATCAGGTTCCACTGTACTGCTAGAGATACTTTTGCCCAAATTATGCATATGATAAAGAGAGTCAAATGCAAATGTTTATACGCCTTCATTTCTCTGATGATTAATCTTTTCCGTTCGACAAACAACAGCAAATGGCAAGGGGTAGCCAAGCGGAGTAGAAATAAAACATCAAATAAGTAAGAAAACGGATCATGCTATAGGTAAAGGTGCGGTTCTTAGAGAATATCTCAATCCAGCAGCAGCCGGAACGTTGTGGGTAATGGTAACTCTTTTGTATAAAGAAGGGACGGAACCATCTGTTCCGGTTCTCGCCATTCGCTAATCCACGGGAATTGTAAAGTTTAAACCAGGCAAATGTAAAAGAACATTCGAAGAAATTCCTGGGCCAATTGCCATGTTCAAAGATCCTACTTCCCTCCCTGCCATGCGACCCTAGGAATGTCGGTGAAATAGGCAGCTTGCTTACATTCGCAATCCAGGATCCTCTTTGTGTTTGCCGAGGCAGGCGGATTAGACGGAAGGGAGGGAATTTTTGGCCAACTTGAATGCGGCATGGAACCGTACTTGTATTGTCCCCCGGGGCAATATCTACAATTCATTCTCCTGACAACGAGCTGAATGGTTGGTTGCTGTATGTGTTTCTTCTTTGCATTTGAAAGGATAATGATTATTTATAATAAATGGATTATTAGAGCATTAGAGCACCGAAGATATTTTGTAAATGTATAAAGTGAATCATGTAAACTACGTTTGTAGTGATTTTACTTATAAAAATACAACAATTTATATAGAAACTATGTCTAGAAGCTTCAGGTAGTGAACACATCAAGACAGGATTTCGGTAAATCAATTAAGCATGACTGACGGACAATTTGCAATGATTTCAACAATCAATTAACCCTGTCCACGAGAAGATACAGACAATAGACACCACTTTTCAAAGGGTCAGTCATCCCTGTGGTCACCTGCTACAGTGTGTGCTCGATGGGAAAAAGTTTGGAATTTGATTTAATTCCTGTGCCGAACGCTCCATATCCACTTCAAGTGGCTCGTCAGAGGGGTACATAGGTGTAGAATACAGAGCAAGTGTGAGGATTCCCTGGAGCTGACTGATGAAGTTAATTTCTTTCGAAAGCGCTGGCGCCATATCCACTCTACGATCCCTTCATTTGGAAGCTAATAATTGTTGGAATTCTGTTTCCACTTTACCTGCTAGAGTGGAGCGAAGTGTTGTGTAGACAGAAGCCATAGGATGTGGGAGGTAATTGGTTGATATTTTCCAGCAATGGCTTCAGCAGCAAGCATTTGATAAGCTGAGTGATTTCCCGGAAAATCTCCAACGCACCCCTGTATTTGATGTGATTTTGAACGTTTTATTTGTTGAGAAAAATGTGCTTTCCACTACACAATACCACGTTCGTCACCGTTGTACAATGTATTGCGGGAACTGCATCACACTCCTTCTTCGATGTTTTGCGATCGATATAGACTCCGTTCCGTAGCCATCATCGCGAAAATCGCATCAACGGTGTTCTATTTGGCAAGTATATGAGATTGCTTTTTCTTTTCTACTTTTTGCTTCGTTTGTTGCGTAAAACTCAAATATGGCATCGCTGGTAACGTAAGCACTAGCGCGCGCCGTCTACCAAGCCAGGTCCAAAAATAGGCTCGACCCTATCGCAGTGGCCAAGTAGCCGACGCCTTGACAGGGTAGAAGTTGAAGAGTGTTGAAGGTGAAGGTTGGCTTCGAGGGTGGACGAATAAGGACGAACTTTCCTCGCAGACCATGTTTGCAGACAATTTCAGTTCTAGGACACAACCGTGCTAGGTGCCAGCGAAGAGAAGTGCATGAAAAAACATGATAAACGGAAGCACTGATAACATGCCCCTTCTCCTCACGCTCTCTTCCCACACACATATACACAATCTGGTAGGATGGAGCTCGATGAAAGAGGCAAATGTGTATCTCTCACCCGGCCACCACTGCACAAGGGTACTCCCGATGGCGTTATTATTCGCTTTTTATGGCTTGATTACGGCTTTGATGTTGCTGTGGCCTCGATAACGAAAAGGGAAAAATGTTTTCCCTGGTTTAGGCTTAGGACGCAGGAGCTGACGTCAGCACACTGACGTCGCTGCTAAGCCCATAGGCACCGCTGGGGGTGCTGGGTGCTGAAATGGGAGCTTGTGTGCCTTATATGGCCCTGAAGTTGCAACCGTGCTGGACCGAGCTGGACATATTCGGGGCTGTTCTCTCCGCGTTTGCATTAGCTATGCAAATGACTTCACAGCCCAGCGAGGTTTCCACTCTTGCACCTTCTTTTAAACCTCTGGTTACATAACACAATTTAGGTGTTAAAGTTGCTCAACAACATCTCGGCTATTGTTGGCTGTTTTGCAACACTTTTTCGTTGTTGTTGTTCTTGTTTATTAGCTCACTCATCACTCATACGGTTCGCAGTGGTATTATGTCATCCAAAATTGGATGCTAATTTCACATTCTTTCAGCGAGAGGAAAACACACACAGCAGAGATAGCAATGGCTTACCCGAAATTAATAATAATCTAATTTGAATATTATCCCGGGAATGAGCTGCAGCGTCTGCCACGTCCGGACGAAGACTCCGAGTATTCCCGAAAGTCCCAAGGTTTTTTGGATGTTTCCAAAAGCCAACCAACACTCATTACCATTTTTCCTCAATTACACTCAACCCCTTCTTTCCTGGTTTGGAGCGGAACGATTATGGCTTAGTAGCACTCCCTTCCCCGGCGCCTCAATCTGCGGCTCTGGGCTGCAAATTGGATCTTCTGATAAACTTGTTGTTCCCGCTCCCGTGCTCTCTGGTCTGGTTTTTGTTTTGTACCGGGTAAGTTTGTGCGCACTAAAAGTGATTTTAATGAACATCAGCGCCACTTACATATGGGCAGATTATGCAAATTATGTTGAAGAACTGCAAAAAGGGATATTGCGACTCTTCTTCTTCTTTTTCTTCTTCTTCTTCTTTGTGCAATGGCGTTTTGGTTTTTGTTCCCCTGGACCAATATACATAAAATAGACTCGTGTTTGCACTCGGCCAGCAAACCATCAGCAGTGTATGCGAACGTAAGGAGATAAACAAGAGTCACCTCACGAGTCACCAATTGGAGGTTCACTTCCTTGCGTAGTATCCTGTGGAATGTCTTCATCTTTCCCCAGGAAGAGCGGTCACATGTGCTGGTAATGTTCAGTTCACCCGGGGAGTATTTGTGGCGATGAAAGGAGCAGCTAGGGGACGGCCAATGCCGATGCTGTAAAATCAGATTGGCTGCCTGTGGCTGTCAGGTAAGCGACACCTGGCTGGACGATAGATTAACTGCGGTCTGTGCCGTAACCCATCCACCGGTTAATTATCTCAATCTGTGCGCACAACACACTTATACGGATGGATGGATGGATGGTGGGATGGATGGATGGATGGAGGTTCCGGTAGCTGCCTGGTACCTGGTGCGGTTAGGCACCATGTTAACGTCCTTACGTTATTTTCACGTTGCGTGTCCATTTCTACGGGCTTGATACACATGCCGTAAACCACCAAAACCAACGCCCTAACCAGAAACTGTCAGGGAGCCAGTGCCAGTGACGCCAGACAGTGACCATTCCAGCAAGAACAGTAGTAACAGCTCGGTGTAAGGCTCTCGGTAGTGTTTGCAGTAGTGCGTGAAATAAGATAATAATAGTTTCACCAACCGTTTCACACATTTGGTCCATTTTGGCGTGCAAATGGCGGCTCCTGTTGCTGCACCAGGCGGCACCGGACAGGAGCCGGGATTGGATGGTGGATGGACCGGGAGGGATCGGGTTAGGTGGTGAGCGTAACACGGTAATCAGTACTACTCTACGGTTATGGTCAAGCTGATGGTAATGGTCCGAACGGACTGGTAGTTGCTTAGCATAAAACCGGTGAGTAATAGTGCTTAGCGAAGATAAATGGCGTCATGGCCAAGCCTTTTCGGTGCGCGATACGGTTGACAGTTGGACATCGTTTGTTGGCATTACAAATTAGTCGTACAACCGGAATGGGGTAGGTTAACAATTCGTGAAATGTGTCCTGTAGGGCAGGATGATCTTAATTAGCGGCAATGCACTTGGGCGTTGGATGTTTTCCTATTTTTTCAATGTTACAAATGTCTTTGGCAATAGTATTCCGGCAATAGTATTGGCAATAGTATCATATGGACGTGCGGTTGAAAGGACATTATAGTGGGTTATAGTTTTTGGTGGCAAAAATTGACGGTCGAACCAAAAAAAAAATTTTTGAAAGAAGTTTTTAAATCCATACGCTATTTGATGCTTTTCCACATTAAAAGAACAATTTGTTCTCTTTACTCTTAGCAAAAGGTGTTTATTAGAATAATTGAAGAGCATAGAGTAGAAACGGGAAGCAATCTTCAAAAACGGAATCGGATTAACTGATAAAAATCAATAAATCAATAAAATAAAAATCAATAAAAATGTTGAAAATTGCTCAACTAATAGTTACCTAATAGTATGACTAATCTACTACCATGATCAAAAATAAACCGGAATTTTGAATTTATTCCTCGCGGGCTTATCATTTTTGAATTCTGTTTTTTTTATTACGTTGACGGCTCTATTAGTGATGTACATCCCAAGTTTCAGCATGCCAGCTCTTCATTTACGTTTACAGCAGAGATTTGTTTGCATTAAGTTTTTACGTCATAGCGATTTTTAAAATTGATTCAAAACATGAACAACGTTAAAAATTAAATTAAGTGTTCCGACACATTAAAAATGATACAAAAGTGTTATGGTGACAATACTCTATCGAAAACAAAGGTGTACCAGTGGTATGAACGCTTTAAAAGTGGTCGTGAGGCTGTTGAGGACGATTGTCGTCCTGGAAGGCCATTGACATCCAAAACTGACGAAAACGTCGATGAAATCCGAAAATTGTTGATCGAAAAGCGCAAATTGACGATAAGGGAGATAGCTGAGACCACCAACATATCATTTGAATCAATCCGCCAAACAAAACCGGCCTTGGTGGGGTCACAACTCGTGGATTCTCCATGACGATAATGCGCCATCTCATAATGCGTTGATTTTTCGAGAGTTTCTAGTCAAAAACAAAACCAATACCATTCAACAACCGGCCAATTAACGTGATATCTTATCATGTGGCTTCTGCCTATTCAATTGACTCTAAAAACCACTACGAGGAACTCGTTTTCAGAGTGTGGAGGCAATTAAGCTAAATTCGCCGGAGGCACTAAAGACTATAACAAAAACCGAGTTCCAGAAAAATTTGAGGAGTGGATCAAATGCTGGCACAAGTGCATTGCATCCGACGGGGACTCCTTTGAAGGGGACAATTTGAATTTTGAAGAAAAAACAAGTACTTTTCTTTTTATGACAAAATTCCGGTTTATTTTTGATCATGGTAGTATTTCGATTGTATGTGAATGTCTTCAGACAACTTCTAAACAAATATTGGCCACCAATAATGAGATGCTATATACAGTATGCTAAAAATGTTTGTCCACCCCAGCCTCAAATTATCGTTTTTCATACATCAACTGACTGAAAACTAGCATATCAATTGCTTTGTTTTTTTTTCTTCTTTACTATACGTTTTACAATTTTCAAAAATGTCTCCTAAAAACGAAGATATTACAAAAACAGCCGAGCAAGGTACGAAAAATGCATAAAAAGTTTATCCACCACCATGTATTCTGTTGTATTAAATTATACGGTTTTCACTCCATTGTAATCGAACAATCATTTTTTCTCTCCATTTCAACGATGCAGTCAAGTTCTTTAATCTCAAGCGCATATTTTGAGGCCCTTTTAATAGTCTGTGGTGATACAAATAATGGAGTTATTGCCGTTCATTTGACTGGACAAAACAATGCTATTGATATGCTAATTTAAATTTTTTCACTCAGTTGTTGGATAAAAAACAGTTAAAAACTATAATCAGGAATGGACGAACTTTTTTGCATACTGTGTACGAGTTGAGAGATTTGAAAGGATATCGTCCATGATGGACTGCTACCGTCTAAACAAGCAATTAATTCTGAGGTCTACTATTTATAATCGTAGAGATTACCGGCTGGGTCTAACTGTTTGTATTTTTTCATCAAAACAATGTCAGTATGCAATTCAAAAAGTTATAGAAAACTCCAGCCAAAATGTACATTCAAATACTTTGCTACATTGAATCGCTAATACAAGCACAATCTGCTTTCCCTTTGTTTCTCATTTCCACTAAAACTCTTGCTTCACTACCCTCATAATGCAGAGCATCTCACTTGTTACGCTGCTCAGCTAACTCCTGAGTATTTAAACGCTCACAAATCGTGACCAGCTGCAGAACACACTCCTCTCTAATTCAGAACGATCCACAGCCCCATACATTCGGGTGTTAAAGTGTTGCACTGTCCGATTTGCCTCCGGTTTTTCTCATCCAGCGCCATCCTAGCGCTTCGTCGGCGGCTTAACTGCGAATTCACTGCCTCAGAATGGTAACGATAGAAGACGCTTAAGTGCAGACAATTTCACCCTGCCTGTTGGCAAATTTATAAAATATGTTGTTCAGAATTTATGGTACGACCGATGGACCGATCCACATCGTCCGTCGCATACGCGGC
>NC_064878.1:30126595-30129095 GCF_943734665.1 Anopheles aquasalis | reverse complement strand
GCAACCGCGCTCCGTCGAACGGTGCACATCCATACTCCAGAACCACCGTTGAGCAGTTATCGTCAGGACAAATATGTTAATGACTGTCAGTGCGTAAAATTGATCGTCCATAAAAGTCCATTTTAATGAATTTTTACTGTGTTAGACCACGGTAGACAGAGCGAGAGAGTGAGAAGGGGGAGAGTTGTTTGTGGTGGTCAGTTATTGCCGGTTTTACACCTTAGCCAGAGAGCGGTTAGAACATTTGCGATGAATACCGATCACAGAGGGCGTTTGGGGTTTGGACTCTTCTTCACGCGCCCATTTGTGGGAATCCAAATAGGGGCCAGGGGTAGGAAGTGAATTAAGCTTTATGTCTCACTATTAATCTCGCCACTTTGTCGTCTCAACAATACACGCTCACTGTACAACGGATCTTTCTACCGTGGTACCATTCTTACACCAAATGGATGGTGGCCATGTAATTGAATTTGTGACTGCCGGTGAAAGCAACATGTTGCACTCACTCTGTGTCTGTGTGTGGTGTGGGTGAAAATGCAAATTTTGTCAATTTTGTCGATGACGTAATTAAGCGAATGTCGAACGTCGCCACACCGAAAATGATTCTCCCTGGTGTGGCGGCTTCAATCCTGGCCGATTCGGTTGTCAGTTCCATCCAGCGGAACCCCATGCTCTGGAAGGGAGTGCACGAGAAGGAGGAGAGGTTACAAATGGCTTGTAATAACGGGTGGAACGCGTGTAAATGGAATCAATTCGGGATGCCGTTCCATTCGGTTATATTGCAGAAGATTCCGCGGACAGCGATCGATCGGAATCGTTTCATCCTGCCATCACACGTGTGTTTGTGTGCCTGCGTATGTGTGTTGAACGAATTCGTATCCATTTGTTGTAGCTCCAGGGCCAGAGACGGGCCCAGGGTGCGCTATTCAGTCGTGATTGTGGCGAATCTTTTGCTCTGAACGCGCCCGCAGCACCCACACCGGTGGCCTGCGACTAAATCTAATCAAAAGGAAAGCCCAAAAGGAAGCGTGTGTATATGTGGTTGTGTGCTAGGAATCGCGAACTCTTCGCCTTCAGTTCAGGGAACTGGGGACTTGCTGGCCAGGCCTGGGAAGCGTAAAAGGAGTCACGACCGTATTGGACGTTATAAATATAAAATGTAAATAGTGTTTTCAATAAATAAAACCTTATTTACATACACATACACAGAGCGTACGTCACCGTCAGAGGGGCGGTAGGTTGGAGTGGATAGTGGTTAACACTCGGCAGACCATCGATAGTCGACGGGACGTCCCTGCGATACCTCGGATCACACTCGGCTGGCATTCAAATGAGATGCCATAAATCTTGCCGCTTCAACACGTCGCCATCTTGCAGCGGTTGCCGTATACCAGCACCGGCTCCGGCAGAATCGACCAATTTCCCCACCAAAAAGGCCGCGCAGCACGACAAAGCGACTGGTGGAACAACGCATAAAGCAACGTTTGTGTCTTGTCTCGCCTGGTGCGTCGTTATCCTGTGTGTCGGTGCGTGATAGTTGAAGGGAACCAAGGGAAGCTTCAAACCGGAATCAACCGTGTGCCTCCACGAACGGGTGGTTTTTTTTTTTTGCTGTTGGAAGGATTGTGAAGTAAGCGTTCGATTGCAAGATGTGCCACCAAACGGGTACTGGTTCTACTACTCTGTCCCTGACGTTTGCCCTCAATCCCAAGAGAAGGATAACAATCCGTTTGCAGACTGGCATTGACTGGCGATCGGTGAGCTCCACCAAGCCTGCAGGTTGTCCAGGCCTTGCAGCGCTCCTCGCAAAAGAGATTGGAATCATCTTTTCGGGGGCCCGAGTACGTCTTTGATTTATCGCCGGAAATTGATTTGATTTGCTCCTTCCTGGCTCCGGTCGCCGGTCTCCTGGTTCCGTTCGCTGGTTCGCATCGCTTCATCCTTTCGCCAACGGCAATTGGTAGACCGCGGCGCACGGTGCGCGGTGATTTCTTTTCTGTGGGTGAGCCGAAGAGCAGAGCGAGCTTAGCTCCTGGGGGGGGTGCGATGCCGCGATGCCGGTAGGCAGCGTCTTCGGTTACCGTAATTTGTCGAATTTATGTGTGTAATGCCAAAAAGGCGAGGATTTCGGGTTCGAGGTACGAGGTGGATTACGAGGCGGAGTGAAACAAATTGTTATACCTGTTTGAATGTGGAATGTGTGGCAGTTCAGCCGCCGTTCAGTAGGGAAGCTCCGGGGGGGTGGTTTTTTCTATTGAATTTTCACTTCCACGCTCGCTAGTGTTCCCGATTTCTTTGCTACGCCAATTCTATTCTTTGAGAAATGTTTCCCCCCCTCTTCGATAAGTTGAGGAGAGGTGGGAATCAGGGTGTGTAAGTGAAATCTATGTCCGTCCATCGTACGTGGGCGTAAAGGTGTGAATATTTGTACAGAAACATTTCTTTTCCTTTGGGCCTGCCCTGGCCTAGCTTGGTCTGGAGCCTCTGTAGCCCCGGCCAG
>NC_064878.1:30116595-30121595 GCF_943734665.1 Anopheles aquasalis | reverse complement strand
AAACAAGCACAGGTAAAACTTTTACTTCGCCACTCAATGCGAAACTCATTAAATGATACTTGGTGGGGCACACGCAGTACCTACCTTTGCGATGGAGCCATTCCTTTGGTTTGGGTATGATAAAAATCAATATTAATTGTATTATATTTAGCTCAACGCTTTAGCGAAAGAACAAAGCTTTTTGGCAAGCTGACACCACGGTTAATGGAGTTTTAATTATCATTTCACGCCCAAAAGACCACATCGGAAAAGGGTTGATGGGTACTTTTAAATTTTATTTAAATGAACTGAGAATGTTGATTTAACTGAAAGGTGGATGAACGAGTTGACAAGTGTATACTAAAAGCATAAGTCTAAAAATTTAAATCACATATCATTCGCTTCTGTTTTTATTCTACTTTATTTTGCTTTTTACTTTTTCCAAAAAGACTCGCTAACAAAATGTTAGAAACAATAGAATAATATGAAAAAAAACTTATTCAAAAAGTTTATCCACCCTCATATACTTTATTGTATAGTATTGTACAGTTTTCACTCCAAGATAAACAGAAAAACACATTTTTTCTCTCCATTTCAACGACCCGTTTGAGTTATTTAATCCTCATTTGATAGCCTTATCACTAAAAATAATGCAATTATGCACCTAAGAAGCACCTTAAAAGTTAATAGTTGTTTAGAGAAAATTAGAACAACACTTGATCGAGAGCAGGCCAACATTTCATGGACCGCTAAAATACTAAAATAGATTACCTAAGCTCATCTGAAACTCGAGGATGATTGAAAATCGAAAGGTGAAGGTTATCTGATGATTTAGAGCCTTTTTTAAATGAATCAATTTTCTAGTAGCTTACGAGCGAACTCCACTATTTTCAATAACCATCAAATGCGCCTCAAAAGATGTGTTTGGGATTAAAGAACTCAAATGCGACGTTGAAATGGAGAGATAAAAAATGTTATTTGATTATCTTGAAGTGAAAACTGTATAATACCATACAATAAAATAATTGCTAACTTTTAGCCTTAAGTTTTCCATGAAAAATCGTCGAAAACGTAAATTTCTTGCAGGGATGAATAAACTATTTTTGCATACTGTATGTGTATCACAAACTCGTTAGTTCTTATAAGGAAAACCATTTCCTTCCTTTCCTCCACTACTACTAATATCCATGAATATTCACTGCAAGTGCACGCGGAAAGTACCTCGGGCGAGCAGGTGAGCGTTATGGTGAGCGGACGCGCACTCTTCAAAGTTTTATATCCACTTTGCGCCTTGCTGCAGTTACTGAAGTCTGCTGCTCGTTGGCAAACAAATAACTAGAAATTGCAGCCATGGTTTTATCCAGCTTCCGCTTTTTCTTTTTTGTTTCGTTTTATTCTGATTGCTCACACCACTATGCAATGGCACTCGAGCTCGCGTGGTAGCTACGGGCTACCGACGTGCAGTCAGAGAAATGTGTTCCAACAAAATGACTTCCACAAACACAGCGTCCTAGCGCACAGGTAAACCCGATGAGATTGAGGGTCGTCCGCTATTCGAGGGGCAAAAGGACAGGAAGCTGCTAACACGCACAGCAGCAGTGCCAGCTAGCGGAGTCTGTGTGCTGGATGGCTTCTGCCGAGCAACAGTGCAGACCAATCGAACCGGTATTGTGTCGCCATTACCACGTTCCCCGTACGTTGTGCAGTGCAGGGAAAAACGTCGAAACCAAGGGGCTTCCTCGCCATTGAGTATTGGCACATCGCAGCTATCCCCGAGATCCTCTCCTACTGGACCACTACCTTCTTCACTGGATGATCGTTAATGACGATTCATCCGTTCGGTGCGACGCAGCAACGCGCCGCTCTCGAGCGAAGTCGAAAGAGGCCGCCAACAATGTGTTTCCCTTCCCCGTTTCTTCTTTTTGTCACCGTTGCTCCCTGGATGGAAAGGATTTTCCATCGAACGAACGATCGATGGTGGTGGTGAAGGGAACTGATTTTTTCCATCCCAGTTCCATCCCTTGCGCTCTCTCTCTCTTATTGCTTACGTCTGATGTTTCCTTTATCGTGCAATCTCTATAAACGGTACGCTGAACAGGGAAGTCATTTGCAACGTTCAATAGATCCAGCGTAGGACTAGCGATTTTTTTGCTTCTGCTGCCAATTGTCCTTTGAAATTGCTTGGCAGCACCGCAAGCTACCGTGTGTATACCGTGGAAGTCGCGGACTGTTATTGTCGCATTCTCCCCAAAAGAATATATGAAATATAGGTACGTGGTATTTCCCGAAGCAAATGGCTAGTGACAATTCGAGGAAAAAACGCCTTTAAATGCTCTCCATATCCGATGCCCTTGGCTACATTCCCCGCTACCGAATTCAGTAGATTATTTCGCGTAGCATGATTCCGAAACGTGATATAACCCCTGGATTCATTTTTCTCCCAAAAAATCGCTCCTCTTTCCCCTCGTTTTTTTTCCCGATGTTTTCATTTTCATTACGTAGCCGCGTTCGGTTCTTTGAATACTAACTAGACGAGAAGCGCGCTAGGCAACCGAACCTTCCCCCGTTCCACCGTTGGTGGCAGATATTTAGCAGAAAAGAAATAAAACGTTCGATAAATATGCCGTAATGAGAACTCGAGACCACATTCCGAAAGGGGGCCCCCTCGAACGTCGTCGCCGGCTAATTCCGTTGGCAAGGATTTTTCACATTTTTAGAATATTCAATCGAGACCTGCTCCTCCTCCTCTTGTCCTCCTGGCCGTCGAGTTCATTGTTTCGCATTCGTGGTATTCGCTTCATAGAAAACCTGACAGGATAGGTCGCCAGTTAAGCCACGGCCAGCAGCGCATCGGTCGCCAGGTTGCGAATGTGAGGTTGAAATGGGGAATTTAATTAAATAAAAAATAATTCCACCATATGCAAGGCATGGACGACGGGGGAGGGAGTGCCAGTGCCGTTAAACGATCAGTTATCTATTGGAAACCCATTTACGATCCCGGCAACTGCAACCATTGAAGCTCATGGGCGCACCATCTAGCGGTTATCATTGGGTGTTATGTGGCCAATACCCGCCGGGATTAAAACTGTATTTTCAGGTTTCAATTTAAATTTATGTAAATTGCGTTAAAAATGTTGGCCCACTTTGGCCAGATTTGATGCTGGTGGTGGTGGTGTATTGGTTCGCTGATAATATTACTAAACTTTTGTGCCAAAAATGATACTGTGTGGATCCCACGTGGCGCACCTGGCTGGTAAGGGGGGAACCAAAAAGTGGAAAGCACCACGCGAACACCACGAACACCAGCACCAGCACGCACACGAGCGACAGTTCATCTTCACCACCCGATCGGTATCTAAATATTCATGAGCCTAATCGAATTAACCCACCGGAACCCGCCGCCAATGGTGCTGGTGGTGGTGGTGGTGAGCAAAATTTATTCAATTTCCCCGATTGCACGGGAAGCGTGTTTTGGGGGATGCTCGATGGGGAGATGCGCCATTTTGTGACGATGAATGCTCCCCATGCAACTGCACGCAGAGGAAAATATGAGGAGCAAACCATTCGCTCTCAAAATCCTCTCAGAGGTGACAGTTCCGTTTAATATTGTTTTGTTCTCGACCTCCTGCAGCAAAAAAAAAATCGCAAAAGTGTTTCTGTTTACATCATAAATTAAAAAAAATGTCATAAATTACCCACCAGGCGTAGGCGGGTCTGGGTCTGGCACCCAGTGGGAAGTCTGCGGCACGAGAACCGGAGAGAGATCAAGATGTCGCTCATAGGTTTAGCGGATACGCTCGGAGTGGTTTCAAGTGTGCGCCTCGGAAAGGTGAAAAATGCGACACTTTCCGATCTGGCGGCCACCGCAGGCGCCAGAACCCCCCGCGGGGGGCTTAGACTACCTTTTGGGGGTGCTTCGGCCCCCAAACTCGAAAATTGTCAAACATAGGGTGTTGTGTGGCGTTCCGGATTTGCACCATTTGCGCTGGCAACGGCACGGGCGCTTCTCGGCGCTCTGGTTCGCGTGAATGAAGCCCCAGTGGATCCATCAATTTCCACGTATGCCTCTAGCTCCCCTTCTTTGGCCAACTCATATGCGTACGATGCTGCTGCTGCTGCCACTGTGCTATATCCCCTTTTGCCTTGCTTCTTGGAGGTTCTACCTTCTTGCTGGAAGCTTCTCGGGACCTACATCTACCCATCGGTCTACTACCCGGTGGGATGTGATCGTGTTTTTGATAGCAAAAGCGGAAATGGACGAGGGAACATAAACGATTCCCTGCGGGCGTAAGGGAGTCAAGGCGTCGAGGGTGGTGGAGGTTCGGAAGATAATCGATTTTTGAAATGTTTATGGCCGGTTTAACGCTCGAAATAGCCCGCGGGCACACCAGAATGGCCAGGAAGGTTTGTGAAGGATGAAAACGGGGAACATGACATGATACGGTGTGTCCACCTATTGACCCTCTCAGGGCACTTGCAGCGGTCATCTAGGAGGGTCATGTGTACTACAGTAAAGTGCAGTAATTTCGTCAAAACTAAGCATTCAAATTTTACCTTCTTACTTTTTTATGTTATTGTTTGCTTTTTTTATTGGATTTGGTTTAAATCGTCGACTTTTACTCTACTTTACGCACATGTTTTGAAAGCTTTTTAAAATATCAGGTTTGTCAGAATATCTGAAAGATTTTGTGGGTTTAAATTGAGTAATTTTGTTTGCTTTGAATGTCTCGAGCAGTGACAGTTTTACGTCTGTAGTCTGTAACGTGACGCAATTACTGTGCCAGACCACACAATTTTAGTATATTTGGAACTTCGCTCGAATTACTCGCATTCGCCAATGTCAATTCACCATTCAGCAATGTCCTTTTTGGTCCTTTCCCTTATTTCAGGTTCGTTTAAATGTATTTTTTAAAGTTTTTAGTTAACTTTACAAAGACTACGGTCAGATTATGGGATATACCGTTAGATTTACTCCTTTTCATGTTTTATCGCTCATTTCGTTTTGAGTGACTTTTTGCAGA
>NC_064878.1:30106595-30111595 GCF_943734665.1 Anopheles aquasalis | reverse complement strand
CCCATTTCGTAGCTTTGTTCTTGATAATCTTATTGAAATCGGCTTACTATTGTTTGAGTCATTAAGAATCTAGAATCACTGTTCATTTTCAGTGGTTTATCTGTATTTTTTTATAGACATTTCAAGAAAAAAGAACAATTGTGACAGAGCCACCAACCGTGGCACTTTGCCATTTGATCAATGGTAGATGCTTTTTGCATGTCTGGTCTGTCTACATTTCTGCATTTAAGTCAAATACGGCAAGCAAAGAACGTATTCGTAAGTTATTCAACATAGTTGTGCTGATGAGCGATGGATGCTTAGTAATCAACGACGCAGCGTGTTTTAAAACTAATTTTGGACCTCTTCCAGACCTAGATTTGTAAGAGTTGTTTAATGAGATTTGTCAGGATTTTCTTAATATGACTAAACGTTTGAAGCTGTGACCGAAAACAAAGGTTTTACCCACAAACAAGGTAATGGACTTAAAGAGAGATTAAGGGGGGACTTCGGTATTTTCGGGTCAAAAAAAGGCCCTTTTTGCTGATTTTTTGTGACGTAACCATTCATCTTTATTTTTTCAAGTAAATGGCATATTAATCTACAGCTTTTGAAGAATATTTGATATAGTTTTGAGCAACATTCATGTACAAACTATTCCATGGCACCAAATTTTGGTAGGCGTGTCGACGAAAAGTTACTTTTTACGGTGTCCATCGTAGCGACATGACGGATCATCTGAAACATACAAATCGATATTCGTATCGAAAGGTTATAAGTTTATCTAGGTAACCCCGGAGAGTTTTTGTTGATATTCCTATTTTTCGATTTTTGGCAGATTTTTGAAGTTGAAACAGTGATGCTTTTTGGCCAAAAAGAAACGAGCTTTACAGAATTGTTTAAAAAAAGTATAATCAATTTTAATTATCTCTCGACGGGATTACCTGGGAAAAAGTGTGCAAATTATGTGTAAAAAATTTCAAATCGATCGGCCAATTAGTTTTTACGGTACGATGGATACCGACTTTGAAAACGTTGGTTTTGGGAAACGCTCTACAAAGTAGCGAGCTGCATGGAGCCTTGTATGAAACGCGGATTTTCCAAAATCTGTATCTTTGTCAGTTTTTCCTCGATTGATCCAAAACTTTTACACAATACTCTTGAAAGGATCAGCTTTTAGGGAAAAATGTTAAAACATGTGTCACAAATAAAAATTAAATACCGAAGTCCCCCCTTAAGAGAAAAGCACCGACAGGGACGTATCCTTCCGTTTATTAGTGCTCTCAAATAGCTAATGAACTTCTGCAGGCATGAACTGCTCGTGGATTATAACTAGGGTAAAGTTGTCCATATGTAATGGAAGAATTTGTTATGGTTTAACAACATTTCTTCTGAACAAAACAATAATTTAGCTGCATTTTGAGACTAAAAAATAAATTATGTATGTGACTGTAACCAATCATAAAATCATGCTTGTTGTAATGCTGTAATTCCTCATTCGAAATGAGACTTTATGATTCTAAGTGAATAGTTTCATTTCCAAAGTAATCAATATTCGTTGAATTGAAAAAGGTTTGAATGTAAAGAACAGTAACGTTGGCTTTGTTGCTATTGTAACATCCCTTGCACATTCATTCCCAATGAATTTATTGATGCGAACATTGCTGGTGTGCGGAAAATGATCCATTTAGCTTTTTGTCCTTAAACACATTCAATATTCATACAGTCAATAATAGACCTTAATCAAATAATGTTCCTGCGGTTCTGTGGGATGCGCGGTGGCTCTATAGATTGTGCTTTTTATTTGCTGTCGCGCAATGTGATAAGCATGACAAAGGTACAGTCTCCGATTGGGACACCGGGATTGTATCATCGCAACATGGTCCATTGTCAATCTCGTAGGCCTGCTGACGCTGCGCTGCGGTTCAGCAACTTAATTAAAGTTCGTCTCAATCCTAGGCTAGTCGAATTAAGTCGACTACCGGGCATTTCAGTCTCACCAGGTTTTTTTTTCTCATTTCGATCACTATTCCCCCGCACCAACTGTCCAATCGTGCGCCCCTTGGTCGTATCCTTTACGAACTTTGTCCCATTCGGAACTACGACACTCCACTTCCGGCCCGGAGTGTGGTACAATATCGATAAATTATGCATCGAACCGGGGTCGAACCAGAGCATCGTGGTCACTAACGTGCCCGTGTAAGTTTTGTGGAATACGTTTGCGGTATTTAATTCGCAGCATAGCCGACATACGTGCTTCGGGAAGTTGGTCCACCGCCATCCGGCCAGCCAACATATCCAGGAGTCTAGTTCCAGTATCCGCGCCCAGGATACGACACAAGATTTGACAGACGCACCACACCGAACACGGACCGCTCAATTGGGTGTACGATGGCACGGCTACCCTCGCTGGACATTGTGATAAACAATCGTTTAGCACATTGTTTGCAGACATGTTGCAGGACGGACACTAGTCCCCATCTGCGGATCGACGACTCTCGCTCTCCCGGAGAGGAGGGTGAAGGCTAATTCTACTTGAAATTCTGGCCATGGTTTTTACGCACAAGCCCCTGCTGCTGGCGTAGTTCGTTCCCTTTTAATGCTCGGCGGAGGAGTAGGCGACCTGGGGCTCCTTCGAATAAAAAGCTACAGGGTCGGGGTATTGGCCCCCCTGACAGCGTGTTATGTGAGTGAAAAATGCTGTAAACATTATCGCATACTCACATCCCGATACCTCGGGTTCCGGCTCGTCAACACCAGTGCGCCACTACCAGGACCTGATGGTGGTCTGCAGACATTTCCATTAGGGGTTTTTTTTTTGTGTGCTGCTAGAAGCTAGCGCGTGTAACATGTGTCACTGGGCCTTCGCCTGGTCACGGCCATGGTCGCGGTCGCGTCCAGTAGTGGCAAGCCACTGCTGTGTCGCTGCTGTGTACGTACACAAGTAATTGCTGGCCCACGGACAAGCAATTGTTAATGTTTAATGTATTGTTCCGTCGCGTAGCTAGGACGTCGGGTAGTCTTCCGTGTGCGGTTGCCGTGTGCTCTGGTCAGGACCATTTAGCGATGGGCGGATGTGCGAAATTTAAATCATACAATCGACCAACCGTCAGCCACACATGTGTGGGGAATAAATAATGAATTAATCAGTTAGAAAGTAATTGGGGACGTTGTACGTGGAGTACTGCCGTGGAAAACCACGTGCCAGCGTTGCAGCATTCGAATCACGTTCGAGAGGAAGTTTTTTTTTTCGTCTTCCCCCTTTTCTGCGCTCCCTTTTTGTTGTTATCGCATTTACGCTATCGGCCTATCGGTGCGTCCTGTGCCTGCCCTGTGCCGGTAGCTGATGCTGTCAAACAATAACAATCAGCATTTCGGGGAGCCCAGAATGGCGATGAGTGCGAGACACTGGGAGGAGTGGAATGACTTCCCTCCACCGTTTGCCCGGGCTTGTCGTGTTCTAAATCAGGGTGAGTGCCACATGTACCAGACACAATCGCACGTTGTCGATTATGCTAACCGAAGCATTAACGCGAGACAATGAGGCAGCCCCCCGTTTGTCTGGCCATGAATGGTGGTGAAGAGATTGCATCATTAGCGGAGTCCGCCGCGAGTTCGTGGCTCGTGGTCATTTTTCGCGACAACAGCGCATAAATACTTTCCATGGTCATGAAAAGGAGTAATCGCGTATCGTCGATGAACAGACACATCATTTCAATTCATTTAAGCCTAATTGTTGTATCACACATTCCTTCTCCTCTTACCTTTTCGTTCAAGGTTTCTTCAAGCAAAGCCTCACACTAAATTTGAACGAGTGCGGTAGCCGACCGGCGAAGAAGTTTGGAACACTGGACCTTGGGCTGAACCTGGGTGCTAGCCGGCAGCATGTCGATCTAATCGACGCCTCCATTCCGCTCGACCGGCAAGGGTAAGTTGACGTCGTGGTGTGGTTTAAAATCCAACCCAACTGGCGCGTCCATCTTCTATAAGACCGGCATAAGTATGCTCCAAAACAATCTTCAAGGATAATCCATCAATGATAAATATCTCATATCAAGAATTTCTGATCATATTTATTCCTCCGAAAATCCGATACTGAACTGTAATAGAATTGAACTAAATCATAGATTAATATTAGGGCTTCAATTTGGTTAACAATATAACAATAACATTGAATATTACTTAGTCTGCTTAGAATACTAATCAGATCATTGAAATTTTTGACACCCATTCATTATCTTTTATATGGGGTGTTAACTAGTAAAACGGGGTGACCAACTGTTTTTTTTATGTTTTATAACACACACTATGAGATGTTTGCCGAAACCCACAAGAATCGTTGTAATGAACTTTCAAGCTGAGGAATACTGCTTGATCCAGGTGCAATCCTTATGGATTTGAGCTCTAAAGATGTTTTAAACGATTTAATACTAAAGTTATCACATGTACATCGAATCTAGTTTTGGTGCTTGATTTTTTGGGACATTTATCGTTTAACTTTTTTATCGTAAAAAATGAACCTTTGTAAAGTGTCGTATGAAAAACGACTCGTTGTACATAGTTTAGTGCTACTCGTAACTTTGAAGCGACTTTTCTTAAAATTTGCGTTTGCAAATACGGTGTCCGTCTTAGTATAAGAAACTGCTGAACCTCTAATGCGTACTCGGTAACTGTTAATTTTTTATCATTTTTTTTATTTTTGCAATGAGGGGAATTAATTTTTTATCCATCATAAATGCATGAACATTATTCTTCAGAAATAATTAGATAAAATTGTTATTCGTGACTGGAAATAATCAATAAAACATACTATTCATTGTTTTATATTATTTATAATATTTTTTGAGGCAGTTTTCAACAAAAATGAAGATTAACCCAAAGAATCAGAATTTTCAAATAACTTTAATATTAGCTGGTTTTATAAAAATATGCACTTGCAATAATCTAAAATGCAATTCTAAAATGCCCGATTTTGAATTAAACTAATGTTTCTGCGATTCAATTAATATCCCTTCCTTCCA
>NC_064878.1:30096595-30104095 GCF_943734665.1 Anopheles aquasalis | reverse complement strand
CCAACACTATCCGATTCAAGTGGCAACCCATTTACTCCAGTATGTTAATCGGCGTAGTAGTTCACCACGTTTCAGCCTAATTAGTCCGTACGATCAGAACGTGAGCGATCGCCTCGGTAAACAAACAGAGGACAAGATGGGCGCGTTAGGCATTCGTTGTGCCACGAACACTTCTCACGCAGGAAGCAGCAAGATAATGCGCAGAGGTACCCCAAACCGAGAGGTAATAATTCGTTATGATTCATTTTTAAACAAGCATAGTTTTACGATCGCCACTTCAAATATTTGACGATACACGCAATAAAATTTCGTTGGGTAAGTAACAAGCATTGGTCTGGCACTGAAACTGCTTGCTTAGCAGTTTTATTTTCACGCTTGATTAAAACTGATTTCCAGATGTTTAACAATTTCCATATGAGGTGAATAGAGCACACGTATAGATAGATCTCTATGAATTTAAAACCATCTTGTTTTTACTAAAACTATATTGTTCACTCATGTACGATGCAAGCGTTGGTCCTTTGAAGAACAGTGAGTCGTTCGATATTTTCTCGTAGTACTATCTAGAAAGTATTAAGGTACGTGGCTGCGATAACTACCTTCTTTGGCTGGGTATATGGACGGCGCAAGCCTTGTTCATGTTAACAGTTCTTTACAGCGAATATTCAACCGAGCCTCTAACATTCTTTATGCGTTCTTATCGTAAAGTGCAGTGTATCGTGAGCATGCACCCTTAACTAATTTAGAATAGAACTTTCACATTTGAATGCATTTGAAGGAACATTATATATTTTTGCTAACATTTCGATATAAAGAATTTCTTAGAGTACATATTAATATTTTCTTATGGGGCCATTGACATATTATACAGACATCTCTTCTCCTGCTTCCAACCTAGCTGCGAACAGCAACCATGCAGAATTCCATTTCTAAGATTTTTTTAAAGGGACTTCCACACCGATTTCATCATCAAGGATATCTTGTGTCATCAGCAGTCGAATCGCAATTCTGGTCACATATTCGTACAGTCCATTAACTGATTAACTCTAAGCTAAATAGCGCAACCATTTCTTTATTTAATAGCATGCCATAGACAAATACTGTGTCTTTGTTATTCAGTTCTGGGGTGGTAATCATTGGTATCTTTGGACATAACTTTGGAGAATAAATTTGGACAATTTTCAAAATCTTTTCCAGGTAGCCCCGTCGAATTTCATAAAAATGTTGATACCTTTTCTAAACAATACACACACCTTCAACCAACAACACCAAAATACCATAAAAAAATGAAAAATAAGAAATTCTAGCCATCTTCGTTATTCCGATTGGACAGAGGGGGTGTGGTATGTTACAATCGAGATGGAGCGACGGTATCAACATTGATGCCAGAATTGCTGAAATCTCGACTTGGCGCGAGCGGTGGAGGGATCTTTTGTGGCATGTCAAGATTGTTTGTCAGTTGTAGCGCCTAACTAGGTATATTTCAAATGATCCAGCATTGGGCTACGATGCAAAAAGTAAACTTCTGCAGGCACCCATTTCTAAATATGATGACATGGACGTAATTTTTGTCAAATCTTTTCTTTTGTCAAATATCTTTTTGTTAAAATTCAAATGAATATTCTTGCAAAGTTGTATTATAATATAATATTTCAACAAGTGAAATTGTCCCAAACTGTTGTTTCGTCACAAAATCGCTTTCGTTACGTGGGTTATTTCATCACCCAATAACTGTTCAAAACAAGTATGGAACAAAGAACGAAACCATCTGCTTTCATAAGATGCAGACAAAACAGACGAAATGGAACAAAAAGAAAGGTGAAGATAATAGATCAATGAATATTTTGAGAAAGAAAAAAAATGTCAGAACAGCGACAGCGACGAAAGATGCTGCTCTAAGCCAACACTATCCGATTCAAGTGGCAACCCATTTACTCCAGTATGTTATTCGGCGTAGTAGTTCACCACGTTTCAGCCTAATTAGTCCATACGATCACAACGTGAGCGATCGCCTCGGTAAACAAACAGAGGACAAGATGGGCGCGTTAGGCATTCGTTGTGCCACGAACACTTCTCACGCAGGAAGCAGCAAGATAATGCGCAGAGGTACCCCAAACCGAGAGGTAATAATTCGTTATGATTCATTTTGAAACAAGCATAGTTTTACGATAGTTTTACGCGACTTCAAATATTTGACGACGCATGCAATAAAAATTTGTTGGGTAAGTAACCCGGAACCGAAACTGCTTGCTCAGCGAGTCCAATTTCACGCTTGATTAAAACCGATTTCCAGATGTTTACTGTTTGCTGAGCGGTACTTAAATCCTTGCACAAGCTCGTTCAGCAATGCAAACGACAAAAAGGATTAATGCTTTTGTCTCACCACTTTCCTTTACGGTTCAAATGTGATTTTTTCATTTGGGGGAAATTTGTTCTCACATAAAATTGTTGAATCTTGAGAAACATTAACATTCGCTCCGTTAAAACTCTAAAGTTTTCCTTAGGAATATTTTTGACTGTTCACTCCACCCTATCCTATGGATTTCCGCAGATTGAATCTCATAGTTTTTGAGAATTCTATGGAACGTTTTGATGATATTGGACCATATTTGTATATTTGTTTTTAGTTGAATGGAATAGTATTTCGAGTAAATAATTGTCCGAAAATTAACTGCTTTAAATGAATTAACTTGTTCAATACGTCATGAATGCGTACGTTTTTTTAATTGTTTCATTATTGTTGATTCTTTCAAGATAATTGTGAACATTATACCTCAATGCTTAGAGGTAAAATTATAATCTATAACAAGAATATTGATTTGTAATGATTGATTGATCCAGCACGAGCTTACGATTAATGCCATTGATGAAGTGTTTTAAAATTCTTTCCCAAAACACAACCAAATATTCTTGAAAAGTTGTAGTTTAAAAAAAAATTCAAAACGAGACAACTAGTATCCTTAGTCCCTTAACCTATCCATTGGTGAAGAGTTATAAGTTATCAGAATGTTAAAGATCTTATCAGGATCATTAGTCTGTTATTCATCTGAATCATGTATTCATTACGCCACTATCATAAATCAGGAAATAGTAAATTCACATTTTGAATAAAAATGTGTTTATATACTAATCTAAATTTATATACGCTGATATTTGATTTACTAAATTCCATAAGCACGTTTTAAAATTTCAATGAGCCGCGTTTAAATTTCCATGACTAAAGTAAAATACTGTGCTCCGGAATCAATCAGCGTAACCGACAAAATAAAAGAAAGAAAGCACAGTCGGAGAGAGTGAAAAGTCGGTGTCAATGAGAGTGTCACATGATCGCGCCATGCAGAGAATCTCCCGGTTCTCTCTGAATTTTCTTTTCGCTGGGACGAGCATTTAGGGGACAGCGCGATCGTGGATCTCAACATTCTCATCTCGACATTGACACCAGCTAGTGGTCTGGAAGTAGTGTGGATCGTTTAAGTGAACGCAAGTGATAACAGTGATGCAGATAGTACAGCTTGTGATCAGTTTGGTGCAAGGATGGTGTCATTATTAACGAAAACGATCACATATGAATAGTTTGAGTAATGAAATATTATGAAGGAATTTGTTCAACTAAAAGGATGTTTAGAAGTTCTGCAAATCAGTGCATTATAGATCGACAGCAAGTAAGTCATTTTCGAATTCCTTTGACTAACGGCTTCGTTAGAGTCGTTAGAGCTAAAGCATATGTTGCTTCTAAATTCCTGGTACATCCTGTTTGAATTAATACTTTAAAACATGAGCACCATATTTAAACTCAAATGACCAGAATCCTAGATCTATGTAGTTAAGCGTATGTGTTGATTTATCAAAAACAAATATGTTTAACAACATCGATCTATGAAACCTGCTAGTCGTCGATCCAAGTGAATTTATTTTTCTGTCGTAAGTGGCTAAAAGCAAAAGCGTTCTTCCTACACGCGAAGTGAATTCTATTTGCAAAACGTGTACTTCTATCATGCACCTTAAGTTAGTGAGAAACAAGGATCTCTGCATAGATGTTAAATGCATCACCGTGATAAATCTCTCGCTTATTTTAATTGCGTTCAAAATTGTACATTCATGCAGAATCGTGGATAATAGCTGTGTTGCAAATGAGCTTATCATTGAAATGCTCATTGGTATCACAGCTATTGTCCACGATGCAATTTTTACTACTTACAGTTTCCTAGTAAACCCATTTGCATTGAGGGCTCTTGCATTGCTAGAGTTGAATGTACCACGGAATGATCCATTATTAGAAAACAATCTAGTACCTTCTTTTTAAATTAACTTCTAAAATTAAATTGAAACATTAATTCCCTTTAAATATTTGAAATGTGTAAACTGCATCATCGTTTTAAATGTCTCGCGTATTTAAACTGTGTTCAATTGGAAAACCATGCAGAATCGTGGATAGTAGTTGTGTTGCACATGCGCTTATCATTGAAATGCTCATTTGTACCACACCTACTGTCCAAGATGCTGCTTGTCTTCGATCAAAATTAAATCGCACTTACACCGTGAATGATCACTACGATGATCGTGAATGATCAGTTTTTACTATTTGTAGTCGTCTACTAAAACCATTTGTATAGAGAATCCCAACGTTGTTTGCGTCCTAAAATGAAAAGTGTTAATTTAGATCACCGTGGCATAACTCAGACATGAACCTTACCTTGTAGATTTTAACAATTGGAATATTTTAAATAAAACATTAATGGATCCAAGAAGCTGATAGTTGTCGATCCAAGTGAATTTGTTTTTCTGCTGTAAGTGGGTAAACTTAGAAAGGTTATTACTTGCTACTTCTATACACAAAATGAATTCTACTTGCAAATGAAATCCTTCTTTATGTTTCAAACATGACACGCTTCGCAGTGTGTCACATAAGTTTATGTTCGAATCACTTGTAACAATACTAAGACGCTTCTGAATTTGACGATCATAAATTAAAAAGGAACATTTTTATCATACATATTAAGCTAACGAGAGAAACAAGGAACTTTGTAAAGATGTAAAGTGTATCATCATGATAAATGTCTCACATTTCGAATTACCGATAAATATCTTCAGCGATGACTTCAGTTATTTTTTTTCCCTTGTGTTCATCTGTAAAATCATACAGAATCCAGGATAGTAGTTGTGATGCAAATTCGCTTATCATTTAAATGCCCATTTGTACCATAACTGCTGTCCAAGATGCTGCTTATCTTCGATGGGAAATATAGGCACCCTTACAGTGTAGATGATCGATATGAATAATCTTCTGTTTTTATTACCGTTTGTTGAGCTGGAGAAAATGATTTAGGTGTTGTTTAAAAACTACTTGCAACACCATATAACGAGCTGCATATTATAGCGCTTAGTAACGATAGTGGTCTGGTTTGAACGGACCATCGACCGGTAGATGCAAATAGTCGGCTTGTCTTGGGGTGAGCTTGGTGAGTTTTACCCCCAGCTTATCCAGATGTAGAGCAGCGACCTCCTCGTCTAACTTCTTCGACAGTACATGCACACCGATGGGATACTTGTCCGTGTTCGTCCACAGCTCGATCTGTGCCAGCACTTGGTTAGTGAACGATGTCGACATGACGAAACTGGAGTGTCCCGTGGCGCAGCCCAGATTCACCAAACGGCCCTCGGCCAACAGTATGATGTGTCGACCGTTCGGCAGCAAATAGCGATCGACTTGCGGTTTGATAGTAACTTTTTCCTTCGCCGTTTTTTCAAGGAACTTCACGTTTATCTCGCAGTCAAAGTGGCCAATGTTGCAGACGATCGAGTCATCCGGCATGCAGAGGAAGTGCTCCCCCATGATGATGTCAGTGCACCCGGTCGTGGTTACATAGATCTGTCCCACCTTGCAGGCCTCCTCCATGGTCGTCACCTGGAACCCCTCCATTGCCGCCTGGAGAGCGTTAATGGGATCAATCTCGGTTATCAGAACACGTCCACCGGAACCGCGGAACGCCTGAGCACATCCTTTGCCCACATCGCCATAACCAGCCACAACGCACACCTTGCCGGCAATCATCACATCGGTGGCTCGCTTGATGCCATCCAGTAGCGATTCGCGACATCCGTACAGATTATCAAATTTGCTTTTTGTTACAGAGTCATTGACGTTGATTGCCGGTACACGGAGGCGGCCCTCACTGAACATCCGGCAGAGGTTATGGACGCCGGTCGTCGTTTCTTCGCTGACGCCCCTGATGCCCGGCAATAGTTCCGGATACTCGGTGTGGATCAAATGAGTAAGATCGCCCCCATCGTCTAGGATCATGTTGAGCGGTTTGCCATCGGGAAACATCAGCGTCTGGCGGATGCACCACAGGTACTCTTCGTCCGTTTCACCCTTCCACGCGTATACAGGCACACCTGCTTTAACCATGGCGGCAGCGGCATGATCCTGCGTGCTGAAGATGTTACAGCTGCTCCACTGCAGCTCTGCGCCCAGCTCGAGAAGCGTTTCTATCAGCACCGCCGTTTCGATGGTCATGTGTAAGCACCCGGCGATGCGGGCACCCTTGAGCACCTGCAACGGCCCGTACTTCTTCCGGCAAGCCATCAGACCGGGCATTTCGTTCTCGGCCAGAAGGATTTGTCGGCGACCGGATTGCGCCAAACTGATGTCTGCAATTTTGTATGCCGGCTTCGACATTTTGCTGACAGCGTAAAGGTTGAACACGAAGACTGATAGGAGAGTGTACTCGCGGAGAGTTTTCAATTTTCCTAATAAAAGAAAAGCAAACACTTGCAATCGATTGGTTTCGATTCTGATTTTACCTTCAACACGAGCTACATTACCTTCGGATTATTTTGACGTTTCGGAAGAGTCTGGAAAATTGGATGCTTACGCGCAATTTTAAAGGCCTTAAAATTGCTTAAATTTGCATTGTTGGAGGAAGATGAGTTCGCAGGCTATAATGTTTCAAGGAATGATAAAGAAGCGTTAATGAAGCCATTTATCCAGATCCAGGTTGTTTCCAGAACGCATCGGGTGTTTTCGTCTTCGGAACTTACCATCCACCGAAAACCACGGTTCGTTTCAAGGTCCAATTATGCTGTTTTAACTGATTTTGATATGTTCTATGAAGAGGATTGACTTTGGCTATATCGTATTTAAACAGCATTACATTACTTGATAGTTATTATCAATTAGCGAAGTTCTTCTGATTTCACCGATTGAAAAATTAATTTACGATGAACCGAAGTTATCGATAGGAAAGGCGCATTTCTTACCACAATACATGCCAGTCCGCCCCCGCGTTGCGGGTGGTTAGTCCATGTATGGCCAGCAGGTATATAATATTCCATAAAACCTGAAAAGAATCCATAGTACCTGAAAGCAAACGAAAATCGTGTCCGAATGTCGAAATGTATCGAGGCAATCTTGGATAAGGTAACGTTTATTCAATTTGTGCAACTTGGTGGATTACCTACAGAGGAATAGGAAAGAAATTGATAAGCGTAATCTGTATT
>NC_064878.1:30016595-30084095 GCF_943734665.1 Anopheles aquasalis | reverse complement strand
AACGGTGGTAACGATGGTCTGTTCTTGTCTGTCGTCAGCCGAACGGACCGATGTAAACAACGCGGCAAAATGATAAAAAATCAACCCTTCCGCACGTATAATAGCATATTAAGTGTGCCGGCGATCATCGTTCTTCTTTTGGGTAAGCAACAGTTGCAACAAAGGCCATCCCGTTGGTGCCACTCTCTTAATAATCGTGTTGTTTGTCCTCATTTCCTCTTATCAGTGTGCTCGGCCGAAATGGCGGCAGGAACATTCCATTACTTCGCCTACGGAAGCAACCTGCTTGGTAAAAGAATTCACATACAAAATCCCACTGCAGTACGGAGAGGATACGGCTATCTGCAGGTGCGAGTTGGTGTTCCGTCTCGGCATTCGATTGCACCTTTTTGAACGGATCTCTCATCCTTTGCAGGATTATGGATTGGACTTTTTCCACTATGCAGCACGCTGGCGAGGTGCTCCCGCTACGATCGTCGGGCAGAAGGGGGAGCGAGTGTGGGGCGCAATATGGGAGATTGATAACAGCAATCTAGCCGATTTGGATCGTCAAGAAGGTGTACATAACAGTGTGTATAAGCCGCTTACACTGCCGGTGGTGTTACCAACTGGTGGCACCCTAGACTGCCGAGTATATCAGTTGGTGAGCAATCCCTGCCCCCTCGGGGCGACAGAAGAACGGCCGTACGAGCGGCAACCATCGAAGACGTACATGAACATCATCATCAACGGAGCAAAGGAGACGGGCTTGCCGGAAGAGTATGTAACTTGGCTGAAAAGCGTGCAGCACAACGGAAACACGGGCGATCCGCAACTATCTTTGGAATTAGAGAAACCCATCGACGATTAAATCGATCGAAGCGAAGCTTATGGGCGAATTTGAATCCGAATTTTATACTGGAACCTGTTGTTTTTTGTATTACTTGCTACCGAACAAACGGATTGCTAAAAGCATGTTTTTTAAAAATAAATTCATTACGGTATTCTAAACAAATATCTATTGTTTCATCGTGAGTCATTATTGTAACAATAGGTGTATGCTGTATAGCACGTCGTGTGCAAATCTTTTCCGCTGACCTGCAACTTGTAATCGACAACCAAGCGTTTCCGCCCTTGAGTTTCCTCATTGAGGGAAAACTTCTTCCAGGGAAATGAGTTACCACCCTATTCCCCTGCAAGTCCGTGTGGAGATCAAGGTAGACGGGGAAAATCCTGGAAGTAGAAATCAAGGAGAAAATTAGGGGGAAATGAATCATTTTTCCTGGAATATGCTGGAAAAAGAGGGGAAAATGAACCATTCTTCCGAGCACCACCGACGAAGTCCTGAAGTTTTCCCGACGAAGTTGGATGTTGTCGATTGACGCTGAGGCACATGCATCCGTAGAAAAAAGAATGGCTGTGATGGATAAGGAAAACAGAAGGAAACACACTTGAAATTGTATGAACAAATGTTTTTTTTTTTAATAAAAATGTAAATAGTTATCCGGAATTTCACTGAACCAACCAGATTGCCTTTCATCAATTAAATGCTCCAGGACAATCATACATGGTCACGACGACGGTCGAACCAGCCTTATCGGGAACCAATTGAACCAACTTCTGTGGTGCTGCGGTTGAGAGAGTAACAAAACCGGAAATTACGACACTGTTGAATACAGCCCCAAGTAGAGCCCGATGCAGCAGCAGGAAGCTCACTTTTAACCACCTTCACTAAGAATAGAGTAGAAAAAACTACCGTTAATGAATGGTCTATACTATGGTCTGGCAATGGGTCCGGTTTCGCCCCCGGTAGGTGTCCGGGGTTTGGGGAGACAAACCATTGGCCATTCCGCCGCAGGAACGACCGCTTTAGCCAAAAGGGTAATTACCGAGTGTGATAGAGATGTTAGTGTGGTTGTAAAACAGGAGTATGGGTTGTAAAAAATAATTTATTCGTTCGCTCACACTCCTGCGAGAAGAGGTGAAGATTGCGTCGAATTGGGGGATGAGTCCTGGACCTCCTGCATGGGCAAATTGATACCGAAATGGACGACCTATGGCGGGAGAATGATGAATAATGAATACTAATAGTTATGAAAAAATTACAAAAGTTTTACTGTTCATGCATGTAGTTTAAAGTGTTTCTTAACAATTCTGAACCATTACAGCTACACTTAGGCAAAGCCTTTTTGCCTTCTGCTTAGCACTCCATCTTGCGTGTTTTACCGCACTGTCTTATGAGGTGGAGACAACCCCCCCCCTCCTCCCTCTCAGCAGCCCGATTTATAACGCACCCACCCAGCCGATTGACGATTCATCATCTGGGCAAATAAATTGCCGAAAGCACCTCAAATCATCATAATGTCCGTGAGGAAGAAAAAAGGATTCATTTGACTGAGACTCTCGCTCTCTCTCTACCTTTGCCTCTGAAATCCGTTTGCTGTAAGTCAAAATCCCACTCGAGCACGTACGCATCGAGCATATGTGGGTGGTGTGTGGCGTTGTGGAGATGATTCAAAAGCCTCGTCCATTTCGGAGGTGAGGAATGCCAACCGACCACCAACGGACCATCAGGAGCCGCTCCTTGGCGTGCTATGTCCGCTAAGCCCCGACATTTAAAGCACGACGATGCCCGAAGCACGATATCTAAATCTCCAGCACGCTCCCTTGTGAACCTTCAACCTTACATGCGAATTCCCACCCCACCTTCCTCCTCCTTTAACCAAAAGCACTCGGGCAGTATGGGCACAAGTCGTCTGGATGCCATTCCCAGACTTTTGATCTATCTCGCTCTCTCTCTCTCTCTCTCTCTCTCTCTCTCTCTCTCGCTCCATCTCACTCGCATTCGTACCGACAGTGTTGGTGGGAGAGGGGGGGGGGGCAGTCCTGTCTTAGGCTCGATTTACTTCGCCTCCTTACCGCCGCCACAACCGGAAACACTCGTCACTCGTTCAACTCGCAACGCAGCGAAGCTCTCCAGCTGCTCGACGAGGAATCGTTTGTTTTGCCGCGGCAAAACATCATTATCCCACATCAGACCCGAGCTTAAAATAAACATAAAATATGCAAATCCTGCCCCATCTTGCCCTTCCACCAGGGGGCAGCTTAGAACTTCACATTACTTTCCGTGTCGCTCCTGGCCGTGGCGCAAAATACGCGCTCTTCGCCGTCACGGAATGGTGATGGCGGTGCGGGCTCTGTATGTGTATATGTGCATGCACCGCACGTGGTTGATGGTGTACTTAACCGGTTTCGTGAAAGTTGCTCCTCATTCTTCCCCACCTTTCCCCCTCAGAGCCCCATATCCTTTCCGGGTCTCGACGCTCGACTCGCACCAGGGCCCTGGTTGGCGGGGAAAGCGGTTGAGCGCGGCGGTGTTTGAGCTTTTCATTTACAAGGTGGTTTCCATGGAGGAACGCGATAGACACAGCACTTCAACCGCCCGATGGTTGAAGTTTAATCTTTCGCTACTCAAGGAGTTTTTCCGCTCCGAATTGTTGTTGTGACCGCACGCGTTAACCACAACACACTCCGAACCCCTCCGCCCCGGCATGCGGTGCCATTTCCTGTGCTTACTGGCAGCGCAAATAGTTCCGCCATGAGTGGGCTACCGCGGTACCGTGCAAAATGGCGCGCCCGAAAACCAATTCACAGACAACGCGGCACAACCGTATTTTCCCCGTGAAAAGTTTCGAGGATTTTAATGGCAGTAGCGCTGGTGATTTCATTTTCCCTTTTTCTCTCACACTCTTTTTTTTCGCTCGTTTCAGCAGCACCACCCTGTAACCCGTTTAACAGCTGAAGAGACTAGACACTTGCATCGGATCTGATCCCTCGGGTTCCCTCGTTGCTGTTGTGCTGTGTTCCATCCAGCCCTTTTCACGAGTGGATAGCAAACGTGACCAGCCCAAGCCGCCACCACCATCCGCAGTGTTTGGGAGATAGCGCAAGTGTTTTGGGTACATTTTGCACATTTTCCACTCAGTCGCCGGCAGCTGTTCTGTTCGGCTCGATGCTCGATGCGCCCCCGGGGCGATGATTTACTTATGGGCGGTAATTGACAGTTTTGGCGGGAAATTGAGTTGGAAACAACAACGTTTGAGGCCATTGTGGGGCCAGGGTGGGGGTAATTTTTCATTTAATGGAATGGCCACGAGCACTTTGGTGCTAATTTGAAAGTGAAAAAGGATATACTGGAAAAGGGAATCGTTTTTTTTTCTTTCTCCATCGCCCACCGCAGGAAAGCAGAGCGAGATTTGTTGCAGTGATCGATTTCATATGGGCGTACATTGCGCACAAATGTCTGGCTGACGGTTGGTATTTTATTTGGAATGAGAACGATTGCGTTCATTGCGCCCCGGAGAGTGCCACGTGCCACGAGAAAGATGAGACGTTGTTCGAGCGAAATTAATTTCCTCGCAAACGCAATGCTGCCCGGTTTGTCAGATGAAGTGATGTAATTGAATTCGCTGCGGATAAAGTTCCAGAGCGCCCATCGCGGGAGGAATGGCCACCCGTTAAAGCGTCCGGTCTGGGGGTGGCCCGAGAGGGAAGGAATAAAGCTAAAGGCGAACCCATCGAGCTTGGGTATTCGCTAAAGACCGAAGACATTGACAGACATTATGCGCGGTAATGGGACAAACGATAACCGTAATGTGACAGTAGCACATCAGGCCGCTATTGTGGGGGGCCTCGTATTTCGGAGCCAAAACCGTTGCCCCGGTGGCTCCTTAACCTCCGTTCCCCGCCAGTGCCAGAATTCTCTCCGTCATTCAACACGTGATCACATTATGTGCCTTCGTGTGTGCTTGTGTGTGAGTCTAGCGGATGATTACCAGAACCAGGAGGAGTTGGCGAAGAGCATACACAGCCCGCCAGGAAATAATATTTGCCAACTTGCCGTCGTTATTCGCATCCGTATCATTCGCCATTTTTTTTTTAGTTTTGCTGTCTAAAGTTTACGTTTGTCGTCCGAGTGCCGCCGATGGTCGGTGATGGGACGACTGTCCGTGCTGTCCGATGCATTGTTCTTAGGATCTAAGAGGTGAAGGGCAACTTTTAGCGACGAATTAGTTTCCTGGAAGCAGCTGGAAGCGTTGATAATTGAGTCATGGTGTCATGGCTAACGGTATTGTTCGTGATTACTGAATAGTATGATCCAACTATGTTCGTTCTAGTGGAAGCAGATTGAATCCAGGATTGAAATGTATTTTTAAGTCTCTGTGAAATGTGATTTGAAGAAGTGGTTTGACTTATTTTAGGACAGTATCTATGATGCTATTTAATATAATGACACACGGTTGTCGATGTGGAAAACGTTTCTTTTCTGATGAGAGGTTGTTGAAAATGTTTCTTGGTAAAAAACCAACCATAGCTTCAGAGTTTTGCACAGGGTACGCATTCAGGCGGTATCATATTTTAAAGTTGAATAACTCTGTCATTTTTCAACCGATTTGGACAAATAGGCCAGTTTACTGAAATGCTAGTCTATGACATTTCAGTAATGGATTATTTCACATTAAAAGAGCGGACTGAAATTGTCGCACTTTGAAAATAATCAGTCAATAGTGAAACTGCGATCGTGCAATGGATGATGAATAAATTGAGATTTGCATATATTTGTTTTTGCTCTATTTTTTGAAATAATCACAAAAAATCCTGGCGCCTCCATCGTGGCGCCTCCATCGGGGCGCCTCCATCGTGGTGCCTACAACGAGTGCTTTGAACTTGACTTGACTCATACTTACCTCTTTTCTAAATGCCATTTGAATGCGTTTTAAAAACATATGTAGCCAACCTTAAGGAAATTACCAGCTGTATGCATATGAAACCGTTGCTTTTATTAAAAAAAAGTTTATTTTGGGAAAACGGATAATCATTTATTCTCCAAAGTAATGGTAATCGATACATATTTCAACTATATCTTAGGCAATTTTTGGATGCTTAACCAAAAAAACCGACAACCTGTACCATTTTTTCAAAACCCATTAATTTTTTTCAGACTTTCGTATAAATGGAAGCGCTGCTCTGCAACCTGTCCCAGCGATGGAAATGAATGTTCATTTGATAGAGTCAAGTCTGGTGAGTTAGCGACAAGTGGTAGTTGTTACCAATTGTGGGTTCCGCGCTGTGGCGGTGCATTTTCATCAAGAAAAATAGGTCAATCTTGTCGTTTTTGATATTTTGGTTGATTTTTTTCATAAGTATCGATCGAAGTTGATTAATTGTTGCTTTTAATGATCTTTAGTAACCGTTTCGGCCAATAAGGCATGCAATTTGATCACTTCTAACATTTTCGATGGTGGGTGGTTCTCTCATTTATATCACTACATTAAAATTTTTTAAACCGCACTTTGCGCTGTGTTTCAATAAGAGCATACCCACCGTAACCTTCAATAAAAATTTGATGCGATTCGGCATCCGATTTTTTGAGATGGAGGCAAAAAATGAAAGATGTCCGCACATCGCAGTTTTTGAGAACGGAACTTGCATTTTAATCGTAATGAAAATTTTTGTTATAATGTCAAATTAGAAAAAATGCATACCGATTATGTTTAACGGATCCCTAATGAACAAAATAAAACACTTGGACTGACTTTACAACTCCATTTGGCGTAGATATAGCTTTAGAATGAAAACGACGGTTTCATGTGCATACACCTGTTAATTATTTATGTAGTTTTGAACATTTTAGACACTAAAAAATGATTTACCCTAGTCATTTGTTTCACTTTTATTTCTCTCTTTTTCTTTATTCCTCATGAAATGTGGTAAGTTTGCTCCAACATAATGAACGCCTAATATTGTGTATGCAAGATTAATAATTAATAGATAAATTGTTTCCTAATTTGTGTATCCAATATTTTTTGTCGTTGTCGTTTTGTGTTTACATGTCATTAAATTTTGTTTTTGTAGAATATCAGTGAATTGCTTTTAGTAAAGGTAATTTTAACTAGACATGCAGCTATGCAGCATCGATGTTGCGGTGTTTATTCCAAGGTTGACGACGGTAGATATGGCTAGAGATTCACCTTTTTGGGTTACGTGTCAAAAACCTTCCCTTCTATCCTTCTTTGATAGCACCCACCGTTGAATCACCCGCTTATGGCTCCATTGGAAAGTAGTTTCTCTGGTAGCTGGCGTGTACTAAAGTGAAATAAAAAAAAACCAGCATCTCCGAACGACCGTCGTTCCCAAAAGTTCACCACAGAGTTCGTGAACGTGAACGAACACCGGGTACACCGGAGAAAACCTGCAACCTGCGGTGAGCTTATTACAGGTACAGGATCCACTGACGGGAGATTATCGGAAGATTCAGGGTTTATAGCATTTCGCTAGACTCCATCAACAGTCCATTCCAGATGGAATGCCAAGGACGCGAAAGGAAGTGCATAAGCAGCCGGGCTGCTGGCTGCTGGTACCGTGTATCGGATGCGATCGCATTTTGGGGGGAAAAAGTTTCGTTCGATAGCATCATCATTTTCGATTCAGCGGCTCGTGCTGCAATGTGCAGCTTGCAAAATAGCGCAGTTTATTGCAGAGTGTTCCCGACCCCTTTGCCGTGCTGCCAATCGGAAACTAAAACTTGACGCCCGACTCTGCTTTACAGCTTTGAGTTTTGCAGAAAAGAAAAGCATATAAGTGGCATATTTTTCTGCTTCACTAAAGCTGGGAGTGCATAGCGGTACGGGATTCGTATTGGCATGCATGTTTCAGTGAAGCGGAAAGGAGATGTATAATGTGCAGCAGACCAATTTGTTGTTTCCGTGATTGGCGTTGAACATGGTATCATCATTTATGAATAGAGATTGCCGGTAGCATCGATAACTTATTTAAGCATTGAGCACTGCACACGAAGCACTTTTCTTTCTTTCTGAAAGTGTTGTTTATCATCGAATGTGTTTGTCTGAATGTGTTTATCATTGTTTTTGTAGATAAAAATATCCTTAATGATACTTCCTAGGGTAAACATGGTTGAAATATCAACTTTGGTAAGAGTTTTCCAATAGAACACCACAAAAGTGTAATGAAAACAACTAGCTATGCATTATGAAGTGCACCATAAACACGACGGGATTCTTCGAAGCAAAACAAGCTTTTCCTACATTACTACACGTGATTCTTGATTACAATTTAGATCGACTTTTTACTCCCCAAAAAAGAAAAAACCATTTGCTCCAAGTTGGATCAACCATCTGCAAGCCGCTTCCCTCGGTTCGGTTACTGACGGTTTTTTGGGGGGAATGAAATTCTCAGGATCGGAATGCACTATGGAAATCCGACGACTCCACGGCAGCGTACTGTGTATGGTACGCCATGAAAGTAAATCCTGCCGGGCTTCTCTTGCCGACAAAAAAGCCCGCGACAACATATACATGATGCGGTGTAGCCATGTGTTTCTTGCACAAGTTGCTTTTTTATGTTTCCGCTCAGTTCCCTCCCTCAACGTCGTGTCTTCTACATTTCACGACAAACACGCGGCGACCGACCACAGGAACCATGCACTGCAGACACATACACATCCACACGTGCTGATCCCTTTCCCCCGGAATGAGAAGGTAGCTTGATTCCCTTAAATGAAGCCTTACGCTGTGCGCAGGCAGCGCAACAACAAGCTTTTGCCCGGGAAGATAGAGAAATCTTTCAGCGTTGTTTTTTTTTATGTTTGCCGTTGTTACTACCGTTACCACGTTTCACCTGACCAGCATTAGCATAACCGGCGTTGTTTTTCCAACCCAGAAGGTGCGGGCTCCTTTTTTTTCCAACGTCGCAGCCGCGCCGTAGCGATAGTATTTCAAACAGTCACAGGACAGGTCCAGTGTCTGTTTGTATGTGGCTGTGGATGACGTGTGAGTGTGAAATGGAAACCGGAAAGTTATTTGCCATCCCGTTCCCGTTCCGGTTCCCCACGCAACCAGGGACCTGGGCCCCACTCGGACCGCATACTCTGACCAACGGCATGGCGACAATGGCGCCAGCGAAGTGGTCAGGTGAGTTGTAAGGTAAGGCGTTAAATTTTCACCTATCTGCTTTATTAAAGTGTCCTTTAAAAACGGTGGGAATGTAGGGTTGGCACATACACAGGGAACCGTATAGGGCACTCGTACACATAAGGAAATCATTTAGACGATGAAGGTGCCATGGCAGTGAGACAGAACCGAATGCAAGATAAGCTCTCTGCACCGGGGTGTCCTCACTGGGTTTTTACAAATGATTCATTGTGCAAATGTGGCTATTATGGAGGTATTATGTATTGCAGCTTATTCTAACGGTACGGGAGATGTTATCTTTTAATTTAGATATTTTTTTTTTGTCTTACCACATGCCCGGATCCAGGAACATTGGAATAGGATAGAGCACTCGTGGTGTTTGTGTTTGGTGACCTTTGGATAATCGGACATTATGGGCTTTATCCTTCTGTGTTTGCTTTAGTACATTATATTTCAACAACTCTTTCAATAAACTCTAGAAGCATATAATCGAGTAATGCTTACATTACTATCTGAGCAAAATATCAAAATGTCCTTATGTTGTGCTTGAATGTGATGAAATTCAAAACAACCACACGGTTCTCTGGATACGTCTAGAGACAGGGAATGCTGAATCAGTATGTTCTGTTGAGACACGATGCTTCTTCTCCTTCTTCGTAATGCCATCATCCGTCGGAGGACATTATCACAACTTTGCCAGGTACGACATAATTGGAACAAACAGATGGAAAGCACACACGACGCCTGTCTCAAGAACCGCAAGCAACATCGAACCGACCATTCGAAGGAAAGGAGAGGTAGTGACAGAGAGAGAGAGAGCGGTCGAAATGGAATAGAACAACCAACAACGTTATGAAAATTTGAAAACTTTGCAAACATGCAGAACAATTAGTAGTTTTGGGTTTTAGCTGTCGTCCCGAGTGAACTTTGCAACAAACCGCAGTTGTTGTGCGGAAAATAATGCGGAAAATGGTTCTAACAATGGAGTGAGGGATGGCGAGGATTGCTTTTTGGTGGGTGAAGGAAAAATATATAAGGACCAGACCAGAAAACGAGTTATACGAGCTTCTTTTCTTGCATGTGAGCTGGGACGAGTGAGGTTTGGCTACTTCACGGTACCTGTGATGTGATCTTTCATCTAGTACTGTAAACACCGTTTTACGATCACATCTAAGTTCCGTTAAATAACACTCCATTTCATTTGTGGTTGACCAATGGAATCGTTACATACAGTTGTATCGTACAGTACCTCGCTGGCCGTTGACTATCTCACCTATAACCGGGACTCGAGTATACCACCTCATCGAAAGGGAATAGTTTCCGATGAAATCAACGCTTATTTACCGAAGGAATGCGAAAGATTACCTTCGCTTTGTGTTCGTACGTGGCAGAGCACCGGTGGGCGCGGGTTTTGGCTGAGCAAATATTATTACTTTTGGCCTATATTTACTGTACATTGGAGCGTGGCACGCGAATGGGCAACGGTTTAATGATGGATCTGCTGCAAAATAACCAATTGGCGTTTGGGGGAGCGCCGGACTGTGGTTCGCCTGTTATCGGAGCCATTTTATTGATTTCATTTGCTCGTAGGAAATTCCCGATTTCCCGACAAATAACGACGTCCTTCGCGTAGTGCTGGAGTGGATCATAATGAAGCGATGTAATATGGATTCCAATGAAGTTGTGTACGCGGTGGCTAATATATTTTCATGCACATTGCAAATTAAATCGTTTTTGGTTGAATTTTAATGAATAGTTTTTTAAAATAAAAACTAGATTGATTGTAAAAAACTATAATATAGCTTTTGACACGACTAAGATTGGCGTATATTCTTTAAAAAATAGCCTTCAATTTGTTCTACAAAATTCAGTGCATACAAATACAAAATGTTGCTCCCAACGCTTCGTTTTGTTAAAAATAACGGCTGTATTTCTGATGAACTTTTAACCGACCACAAAAGCTATGCTTTGGATCCCTAGAATATTCCTATCCGTATTTGTATTGTCCCTGGTGCTTTTGGGGTCTGGTGTTATTTTAGACATTGTGATATTACTGTAGTCATTGTATCAAGAAAGAGTTACGCGTTTAAATTTTTTTCATCAAGTATATGTAAGTATCATCAAGTATATGTATAGTAAGTAAGTAATGTATCAAGAAAGAGTTACGCGTTTAAATTTTTTTCTTATGCGAAGATGGTAAATCTATCCAATGTGCCGCTTGGTTTGATCTTAACCCTGATGTTAGTGTAGTGCAATTTGTGTGATAGATTTAATACAAAATTAAACCAGTAGCTATTTTTAAGTTTTTTGTGTCGAATTTACATCAGAACGACCTTAGCGGTGTGTTCTGATGAAGTTATTTAAAAAATGAAGACTCATAATTCTTTGAAAGCTGCGCCTGATCAAGCTTCTTTTTAAATGTATTAGGTGTATGCATTGAAATTGCATGTTGAAAATGCATTGAAAGTCCATTTTGCGGGGAGATTTAAAAACCTCTTTTCATTTCAAGAAAACAGCTGCTGAAAATGATCATGTGTTGGTTTAAGCTTATGTTGAACATATTACGATACAAAAAAAAATGTGAAAGCTGGCTTCAAAGGTTTAGAAGCGGAGATTTTGTCTTTAAAGACACAGAAGGTTCGGGTACACCAAAATAATGAGAAAATCCAGTTTTCACGTGTGTCGTGCACTAAGAACTTTCGGAAACTCATGAAATTGTTGATAGAGAACGTTATCAACAATAATTGATCCATTTGAAGCAAGCTCTGACCTAAAAAACGGTAAAAATGGGAAAAATGACGTAACAAACTTTTTTTTCAACATGCTAGCGCTAGGCCGCATGCTGCAAAACCGATGAAAACTTTTTTGAAAACCACGAAGACCAAATGTTACCCTCCCCGCAGTATTCCGCAGACATTGTTCTTTCTAAATACTTCTTGTTTGGTTGATTAAAAAATTGTTTGGAAGCACAGCACCTCATTTTTTATGAAAGTATTGAAAAGAGGGCAGTTGCCTAAACTGCTTCAAAAGATGAGCAGTTCTTTCGACATGAAATTCGAAAATTGCCCAAAATATAGTAAAAAGTAGTGGCTAGCGAAAGTCAATATGTTTAATAAGCAGATTGTTAAGATTTATTGAAAAATAACCGATTGAATTTGGTACAAACACCGCGGATTTCAACGCATAGACCTAATAGTATTTTCGGGAATTTAATAATGGTGCTTTCTACAAACAAATCGGCTTCACCGCAATATGCAACTCTCTCATTGTGGGTAAAGTGTGAATAATTCAAATAATAATGAAATCAATCCACCGATAATCAAAGAGAAGTATAAACGTAATTAATATCGAATGAAATTAACACCAATGCGTAGAACTCAACTAGAACACCGATCGGAAAAGTGTAGGGATATTTTGTATCTCAAGCTTTGCATTGTTAATTGGCAGTTGGATCTCAATTTCAA
Organism: Anopheles aquasalis; assembly: GCF_943734665.1. Classification (NCBI taxonomy): domain Eukaryota; kingdom Metazoa; phylum Arthropoda; class Insecta; order Diptera; family Culicidae; genus Anopheles; species Anopheles aquasalis. The sequence goes on along the minus strand of NC_064878.1, from coordinate 30,071,662 downwards.
TTTGAATAGCATCTTTGCTAGTTCCATTCTAGTACTACTAGCAGGCGTCTGCTAATCTTTTAAATTATTATCCTTAACAAATAAATTACGATCGGAACCTTGTTTCCTCCATAAGAGAAGATCTTATTTATACCTTTTCTAGCTTTATCAGTAAGCAATATTCAACGTTGATAGTTCAACAAAATGAATCTCAAAGCGACGACGACGATACATTCGCTCGCTTGCACAAAAGAAACTTTCTCCGCTGATGGTGCTCGCTGCACCAAGCATTCTGCACGTGCGTCGAAAGACACGTCCGCTCCGAAACGCACACAGAAAGAACAACACGACGCGTTATCATATAAGTAATGTGCACTTCATGTTATGGTTATCGTTATGCTGCCGTTATTGTGAGTAACGCTGCGCCGAACGCCATAACACTAACCGAACGCACCGCACACATCTGTTCATTTGTGCGGGCAACCATTACCGCTGGGGATTTAGTTGGGCAGGTTTGGTGGAAGGTTGTATTTTGATTTGTTTTCCACCGGGCACCGTGCTCCACAGATTCTCTGTTGCTTCTCTTTCCCGTATGTCCTCCTAGTGGCATACGAGGAGCAGTGGAACGCGCCGAACTTCACCTTTTCATTCCGCCATTTTGTGCCACGTGTGCTATCAGACGTTCGAACGTTAGTCTGGGCTTGAACTGAAGAATTTACGTGTGACTTCCGTCCACAGCATGAGCGCGTCTCTGCCGCAGCTGCGGTCCAGCGGCGGTGGCGGAACTCTCTTGTGTACGCCACACAATAACCGTAACGATTTTTGGGCAGCTTTTAGAAAGATTAGGCCTGCGCCACTACTATACGTGTGCAGTGGCATCGGGCATTGAGAGTTCTGTTGGGTTGGGTGAGATTTTTTTTTTGCTTCCGGGGCACACACAAATGTGCCAAATAGTGGTGACCAAGGGAAAGACCGTAGGTAGTGGGGAAAATAATAAAAGAAAGTGTCGAGCGCTCGCGCGGCCATATTTTCATTCTTTATCGTCCATCGTTGGTTGCTAAAGTGGGCACCGCCATTTGTTTCACTTTTTACCGCGTTCTTCGGTGCAGTTGTTTAAAGTTAAAAAAAGACAAGAGCAGAGAACATTAGGGTGAATGGTGAAGCATAAGCATTCAGCAGCTTTTAGTCAGTCACTGCTTGATCATTGCTCGCACAAAGAAGCAACCTTGCAATCAGATAAGCTTTTGATAAAAATTGCTTACCGCTGCTCCTGTGTATGATGGAGACAAAATTGAAATGCAACCTGACCCTCCCCCCCGCTTAAACACGGATCCCGCCCGCAGCTGACAAACCGGAGCGAAGCGACCCACTCGTTTCATATTGCAATCACGTCACATCGGGTCAATTTTCTGCTTTTTAGCGAGCTGTCCAGTGCCCTAGGCGATAGGCAACCTTCGCCGGGCGCATCAGTTCGTTCCGCTTGTTCCGATATTCCGACGCAAATCGGCCGGGACTGGAGGGAGCAAGAGTCGGCAGAGGCAAATTTATGCTGTGGCCCAGTTCGGTTCCATCAGGGGGGCTTTTATTTGCTTTGTTTACTGTGGCACACTCTCCGTAGGTTTGGGTTCAGTCAGCTCGTCATCCTAGCATCACAGTCGGCCACGAAGTCGAGACGGAGGGTTCGACGGTGAGGCATAATTGAATCAATACGAGAGGAGAAGGAAAAAGGCGATAGAACCTAAATGAGAAAATATGAAAATGTGTGATGCTCCGATTCCGAATGTTTTGCTGATGATGCGCTGATACGGGTGGGAGGGAGGGAGAGCTCAGGACTGACAGCTAAGCGTACTCGCGCGCATCATCATGAGTGTTCCGGTCATGGGGAGAATGTTTGTAAAACACATCCATTTCCATTCGCCATTTCCAGGGCTCAGCATGTTTATTAGCATATCCCGCTCTCCCCGTCGGTTCCCGTTCCGATGTTGTACACCAATTTCCCAGCTGCCCAATTTTCCCCAAGAAAATTACTAAATGATATCAAACATTCATGACTCCTTAGTGCGGATTCGCACACTGGAGTCCGTGTGGCTGTGAGCTTTTGATCAAGTGAATTGGAGACCGTCATGCCAAACGGGTACTAGCAGAAAAAAAGGCGTCATTACTCTTCCCCGGAGGGTACTGGGATGGCCACGGTCAATCCTTGTGGTAGCTTCTCGCGTTTGGAAATGCTTCGGTGCCAGTCAGCTTTTTTGCCAGCTTGTGATCCCCTCCGTTAAAGGGCCATGGCGTTAGGGATTGGCCTGGGGTCCGCTCGAGTTATCCGGCTGTCCGGTGATCCTCATTGACATCGTGTTTTATTAATACATCACCGACAATAAACGTCAATATAATCCATTTGACGCTTCGTGACGGGTGCTGGAGCAGCAGTAATTAGTCAAACTTTCGGGTGTTTGATTTCAGGACGATGAATAATGTATGAGTGCTTCGGTGCCGTTTCGGTACAGCTCGGACAGCGCGGAACCGTGTGCCAGCGCTCCGTCGACCGGACGACCACGGGTCTGGTGCTGGTGAGCAGGGTGGTGCAGGGTCGTGGTAATTATTTCAATTTTCTCGTCTGATGTTTCTTGTCTGGTTGAGCGGTGGCAATGATGGCAGATGACAGCTTCGACCGTCCGTCCGTTCGTTCGTTCGTTCGTTCGAACCCAACCGAACCGTTCTGTTCGGTATTAGGCGAGTTTTAGCTGCGGGGTTAGGTCGAGGCAACCCGTTTCGATTGGTTTGATATCATAAATCACTAATTGCTGCCTCAGCAATATATCATGCGATTGAACCCAGGATCATACGCAGAGTGAGGCGTTTCTGGTTTGATGTGAGTGGTTTGATGATGGTGGATTCAGGCAGTGAACTACCAGCTGGGATTTTGCAAATGAAGTTTCATTTGTATTCTTATGTACGTTGATTGTTTGGTTATGGATGTTTTTAATTAAAAAAACTCAGATACAATAATACAATATAAATTCATGCGCATTTTTTAAGAAATTCTTTATAGCTTAACATAATTAAGAGCAAAAATGGAAGATTTTCGACATTTTCGGTTTGTGGCACGCAGTGATTTTTCCTACAAACTCTTTAAATGTATTCCTGAGCTGATCCTAGCCATTAAGACGTAGCATTTAAGACGATCAATAAGGCGACCGATTTGTATTGTAATGCTTTTGTTTTCACAGAATTACGCCAATATTGTAGATATTTTTTAGTTGTGAAGATTTTTTAAAATCTAAAAGTAAATAACATAAAACATCAATTCAAGTATTTCTTTACTTTAGTGTACGCGTTTGACCATGTGACACTATTGGCATGTGTTGTTGACGCGATTGTTTGCAGTTTTTATTTAAATGTTTCAATAAAATTCAATTAAATTAATTTTCTAATCGAAACGGATTACTTAACTCGTTTTGGTTACAGTAAAAGCAAAAATATGCTGATTTTCTCGAAGAATTAATCCTCAGCTTCAACTAACTGGTATTTAGCTTGCATTTCACATTTCTTTTTTTTAGCCTTCTAGTGAACCGCTTTCCTTGGTGTTCTAATCATGTTCTTCTTACTCCTTCTCTGAACGATGATTTTGAATTGCGCTTTCCTTTTTTTCACATTCCTTTTTTTAGCCTTCTAGTGAACTGCTTTCCTCGGTGTTCTAATCATGTTCTTCTTACTCCTTCTCTGAACGATGCTATTGAATTGCGCTTTAATTATTATCGAACCAGAAAATCAAACATAAGGACATGTAGGACGCTCCGTGAGGTAGAAGCTGCCATTTTTTTTATTATCTATGAAAAAAAAACAATTAATACGAATTGTACGAATTGAATATTGGTGAATATAAGAATTATTTTTCATTAGTTCCGTTTGAGCCCCATAGTGTCCCGAATTGCTTAAATAACAGCTACAATGCCGTTGATTGGCAGATTAGAGACTTCAATTATTTTTAAAAATATTTTGTTGGCTTACTGAATGATTTCCACGACATTTTAGGACGATTCCGCATAAATAAAATGAAAACCACTTTTGTCTTTCTGGTATACCACTAACTTCGCACTCCCCAGTGTTAATAGCGCATTCATAATATAGTTTCCCGGAGTTTTCCGGTACCAGCACAGGCAAAACATATACTCCAGTGTTTCAGTAATATTTGATGGTTAGCCGCTTCCTTCCATTTACGCCGTTCAGTCATCTCTTTGTTTTGCTGGTTCGGGCCAACCGAAACCCAAACCCAATTACACACGTACGTTCCGCCGGGACCGGTTAAATTGGAATGTCACTTAAAGTACATCCGCTCCGCTCGTTCCCGGGGCGCTACCCCTCGCGAAGAGTGATGCCAACCGGATTCCTATCGGGGCCAGGAAGCAATTTTTGTTACTTGACAGCAAACTAGGGACACATCCTGCGGCGAAGTAGCGATCGGTGCTTGTGAATTGGCAAACTAGTCTAGTTTGGCACGATATCCCGGGCCCTCCGTACAACCCTTTTGTGGAAAGTACATGCTGGCAAGCAAACGGTGATCATACATTTATAAATAGCTTAAAAACGAGTTCCGTAAGCTTCGGCACAGCAGGGCAAAGTTTGCTGTTGCGCTGCCTCCAACATTCGACTGGTGGCGGTGGAGAACTGTATGTACTGCAAGGCTTTTGAGTGGTCACCATCACTTGGCCCTACGCCCATATACTAGTTCATGATGGGCGGAATGTAGCATTAGAAGGTTAAATGATCATAAAACGACCCAGTGTTATCAACAATACAAAGGGCAGATTTGAAGGAGAAACACTTTGGAACGTGTGACGTGCGTAGCGTACAAGGAATGCAACTTCTTTGATGACATCTTTAGTGATTTAGTTGGAGCACTCCGGATAACGTAATTACGTGTGAAGTAATTCCTAGTGTCATCCTCGTTGCTCGCTGCTGACACAATCCAAAAAGGAACGAACGGACGTGGCTAGGCGTTGTATTAAAACGCAAAGTTTGTCTTTTGCCAACCTGCGTTTGCACCCTGGATGCCCTGGGTTCGACGTTGCAAAACGCACCCCGTGTATGGTGTCCGATGGTCGAGGCGACAGTAACCGGACACTAGTTGGCCTGTTGCCACTATGGAAAGCAGAGAGAGAGAGAGAGCCCAAGTTTATTTTGTTCGCAAAGTTCAGCATCTCATTACTCAAGCGTAATTTACTTTTATCCCAAAAATTGCGACGAACCGAAAGTTATGCAATAAATTATGTCATGCGAACGATGTGGCTAGTTGCGGCCCTCGGAGATGCAGTGCAGCCATCCTCCTGATAGCATAAAGTGTTACCTTGGGAGGAATTATCCTTCGGCTGCTTTAATGTGATACTTTCGCCACGTTTACAGCAACTGTTTTTCAACAGATATCTCTTTTTCAAGACACTGTTTTTCAACTGGATGTCTGCAGATTGTAGTATTTGGTTTAGACGTGATCCGTTTGATGCTCACCTCATATGGAGTACTTTAGATGGAATTCCAAGTAGAGTTTCCTCCTTCACAAATCACTCCTCTTCATGATGGTGAATTCCAGAGCAGTACTGTTACTGCAACGTCATAAAATGGTATACGATTGAGGTACGCGGATTCGGAGCGCATTCTATGCGTGTAATATTCATCGACATGCTTACCAGACCGCGATGGAGGGTGAAGGATTTTTCTCCCTTAAGCTCACAACAGCAATCGCGAGAGCAGAATCTTCCATCACTTTACATTACGAGCGAGCGAGTGGCGATGGCCAGCTAGCAGTAAGACGCCGAAGTATGTCAGTCTTGCTACGCCCCGGATCCGGATGTTTGGCTTACCTCCCATGCCACGCCATAAAGGCAAAGGTACCGGGGCTAAATAAACCGTGGATCTGTCACCGTTATTGATATTGATGGCCATGGTATCGCCGTGGTCGAAAGCAGGAGCGTATGTGGTACCTTCTCGAATCTTCCCTCGCTTCTTCCCGCCTGGGGACCTCGCATCGGTGAAAAGCTTTCGGAGCGAATGAAACCAGGGGCCACGGTCGCTCGCCAGATGAGACAGATATTCAATTTCACATTCACGATGGTACGACCATATCAAGGTGACAAATTGTATCGTGCTCACGGGAGGGGAATGATTTGCTGGAAATTGGCGGGCGTAAAATGCAGAGGGAAAAAGGCGGAGGAGAATGTGCTGGATACTGGGGATATTACTTCATCGATGGTGGCTTGTTTATCAGCCATGAATTGATATTTATTTCTCTCGGTCTCAGACTGACATCCAGTCCGTCAGGTGATCATTACTGGAGTGATTTTGGAGGAATGGAAACACTCCTTATTTTGTATTTGACAAGTCTTTTTTTCTCCAACCAGCATTACAATGGCATATAATTAAGTTTTTATTGTTGCTCTATTCAAGCTCAGATTCAATTTATTATCTCTCAACCACTATTTAATGTTTTAATTAGCCTGCTCGAAAGGCCGCAATTAATATTAATTAACATTAATTCATCGAACCAATCCAAATCTTAATCTATCGATCCCGTAACTATATTTCTTTGTTCAATCCATCAATCGGGATGCTTTATCAATATTTTAAGCTATTTGTTTCATAATTTCATCATATCATAATAACCAGTTTCGTCGATCCGCTAGTGTTGGTAAAAAATTTTCCATTTTCATGAGTATTTCAATAAATTATTCGATTTTATTATTCCGGTTCTCATTATTATTAATTTCAATTTTGTGCCTTGCTAGAGTAACACGCACCCAATTCCGGTCACTGTATTTTTGTGCATCGTATTGCACTTTGCATTATTTTCATCTGCTGTTCGATCTTCCGCCGAGGTGCATTTGCATGAGGTCAATGTTTAAATCAGAAACAACAATATTAATCAATCAATGGGAATTGCGAGTCAGCATCAGTGGTGTGCAGCAGGACAAAAGAAGGCGCATGATGGCCCTGATGAAGCTGATTTCCGGTGCTGTAATTTTCATGTGGCACCTTCCTGCGTCAGCCGGTTCATTATTAATAACAATTATGTATCCGACAGCCGAATCAGTTTCGAAACTCAACTATCAGGGGTCAGGTATTTTAAATGTTGTGGCATTTTGATTGCTCACAGCGCACACACGCGCACAGCATGACGTACCTTCGCGAAGGACGATAACCGACGTGAAAACATGTTAACAAAACATAACCGATATCAGCACAATTCATGCTGAAATAAACGTATTCGAGTTGTCATGGTTGATTCCGTCGTATGCTCCAAAATGTCCTCCTATCTTTTCCCATTTGTCAATACGATTCTGAATGCGGATTGTTTCTATCTGATCAAATTTAGCAAAAGCACCAGAGTGAAACACACGAATCGACATGATAATGGAATGACGGTAGAATCCTAGATCCTAACAGCTAGAACACAACTTCTTTGAGTTATGTATGACGCTAGCTGTCTTGTCGACCGTAAACTAAAAAACTCATAAGGCTACGAAGCGTACAAAACTAGCTGCGAAGAAGAAAAAGAACAAAAACAACGCCAAGAAAATTAATGTAGACAAGGTGCCAAACGCATTTGTCGTAATTAAAGCCCTAGAAGCTCTAAAAGCATTCAACCGTAAAAGGTTCATGTGAAGTTGCCAAAAAAGTTGGCATTTGAAATACGGGCCACTGCCGGCAACGCGTACACCAGCGAGTGCCCAGCGAACCGGAGACACTACTGTTTTCGTGTCACTCTGTAATGGGACACTGGACACTATCCGGGGGGGGATCGTCGCGAGAAGCTAGCTAGACCAAAGAAAAAACCGAAACGAAAAATCCTCCGCTATCGAGCGCCAAAGGTCAAATAACTTTTCGCCTGCTTCTGTCTTAAGGTGATGTGTTTGGAGTTGAGGTCGAGGGGGGAGAGTGGTGAGAGTGTGAATCACATTTGATGTTGCCACGAGTAGCTTTACGTAAACAGAATTTAAGAACGAAAAAAGAGCAGATATTTTGAACACAAAATGTCCGTAATTTCGATTATATCTTTGCTGGTGTTTTCCAGATGAAAACAATCGCTTTCCACATCGAATCGAATGCAAAAGGAAACAGGAGACAAAATGGTGGAAACTAATCGTGCAATCCTCCTCACCTGGCTTCACACCGTTGGCGGATCTTAACAAAAACGGGGGGGCTGTCAGGTGCAGTTTAATTTTATCATTGGATTAATCACTGCAAAGACTTCCCAATCAATAATCTTTAATTAAGCAGTGGATAAGCTGGCAGACAGCTTGCGGAAACCCATTTGTGGTGCTAGTGAAGGAAGTTCCCGACACCATTGACGTCGGGCAACGGATCTTTGCAATAGTTTTCCGCGCGCTCGAATGGTGTCGGCTGGACGTGGTGAAAACCTTCATTTTCTTCCAGATCAGAAACGACGTTAAAGTTTCCCCGTTGTTCGTTCGCTCATCCCCATCCGTAGCAGAGCAAATTCTACTCCGAGCCGGTGTGTGCTGGAGCGGCCAGTACCGGGCAGGGTGGGTGGGGGGGGGGGGACAAAAGAACAAACTCCTCGACCTCCCGGCTCCCGCCCCGCCACATTCACTGAACGCCAGAAGCGAATGAGACGCGAACAATTCAATTAGCTCCAAGCTACAGCCATGATTTCCTCTGGGTGTTCGCTCAAATGTGTACGTGCTTGCTTCGTAACAGCGTTTTCGATTATGATTGCCTTTCGATATGATTGGATGGAAGATGAAAGTGCACTCCCGGGTTTATAGTTGTGCCCGGAGCAGTGGCGAGAGCAGGGAGCGATGGCTTTAGCTGCACTGCTGCACACGAGATACTGACGGTAGCAGCAGCACACCAGCACCATTATGTCAATAACTTAAGTAGCATCGAGACAGAGGACAAACTTTGTTGTTTTGATATAGCAAATGGGGGAGTGACACAAATAAAAGTCCTTCAAAAGGTTGTCACTTTGATATGGATTCTACAAAGTGAAGGAATGTGCGTACGTTGAATCGTGGACTAAAAACTATAACAACAATAATAAAAATCGTCATAGAAGTTTATTTTTAAAAAAGTCGCTATATTTTCTGTTTCGAAAATGTTCGAAACGCTGTTTGAAGATTGCTTATCCTGAATTTAGGGGTGCAGCATTCCAACGTGCATATAGCGGAATAATCAATCGCTCATAAACCAGTCGGTAATGGTTTGCAAAGTGGGATCGAAAACCGCGCCGCACCGGTATGGTGCGGCTTAATGTAATCCAATAGAGGTCGATTGTAATTAAAATTCTCTCATGAACGATCGCGGTTCATTGCGAGTGATAATCGTTTGCACAAAAACATGGGTCCATAAATCCACGGCGGTAGTGCTTGTGCAGCACGTTTGCGCTACGCTAATTAGCGCCGCAATTAGAGCAATTCATTTCATCCAGTAAAATGCATTCAATTCACTTCGTGGTGGAAACGATTGATAAACAACAAAGTAGCAAAAAATAATCGTTTCGGATTAGAGGACAGGCGATTAATTAGTGATAAAACATGGCTTGAGTTTGGGCTGCGGTTTGTTTTACTTTCAATACCTATTGTGTATCGTATTAGAAATGATAGCAAAATGTAGTACACTTTTACATGTTACCCAATCTTTTGAGTGGTCTTATGTAACACACGGGTGCTAAAATTGATATTTGAACCTGTTGTTTCATTTGCAGGGAAAGTTATACTTCAAAGCACTTCATTTCATTTCCGTGCTAATTTCTGCTTGTAATCTACTAAGCAGTCCCGGAAGGGTCCAAAGGATTTCACCGATGAAGAATGTCTCAAATGAGAAATATACAAAAAAGGTCGGTTGGCATCCATTTTCTCCAGAGTCCACCTTCTTCACCCGAGATTTCGTTCACCTTATTCTGCTCATTAGCTCGATGATTACTTCGACAGGACAACCGGGATTTTCGGTCCGTTTTCCAAAAAGATACGTTGTTGTGGTGTCTGAAGGTCTGGAAAAAAACGGTTCATTTGTTTGACCTCTGCAATGAAGTATGAAAATGTCGTGAAAGAAGGAAAGCGAAATAGGAAAGAGAACATCAAGAAACATGTTGATTATTTAATGTGAGCAACATAAGTAATCAGTTTTCTGCACGCTTAATTCGGTTGACAAGACCGTAGTTCATTCCAGTGAAATTATACTTGTTTGATTGAAGCTGATTTATGTGAGAGGAAATTATGCAGGACTAATTAAGCTAGCTAATTGTTTTTTGTTAATTGTTTTATTTTTATCGCTAATATATTTACTTTTAATATTATGTTATTTTAATTTTAATTATTAAGTAAATTTAAATGAACTTGTAATGGTTTAATTTAATCTCTCATCCAGAAGTGTAGTAAATTCGGATCTTTTCCGCGATTTTTGTATATCGTGCTAACAACAGTTCTGAATTTCCGTTGCACTAAAATCCTTGATGAGTGGTTCGTGTATTGGGACAGGGCAACAATTTCGGGAAAAGCGAAATGAATCATTTTCTTGAATTATCATTTATTTAGATTTAGTAAACCAAGAAGTTTTATAAAGACAGGCAATGTGTATTTACATGATGTTTCTACTGACTTTCGCCTCTTTTTTAGCAAACTGCGTAGCTTAACAAACGCAATGGGATTGCATGTAGCAATTGGGTAATTATTATTAAATTTTTATTAAATTGGGTCCTTTTTCAAACGGATAACTCATTTTTGGCTACTGGGCTCATTAGTCTAGTTTACGTTGTTAATACTGATAACATATACTCGCGACACTTTAGGACGTACACGATGTGGAAGGATGTTTTTTTTTTAAATTAAATTAAATAATTTTTCACAAAACTGTTCCATAAAACAAGAGAAATCGGCCTCTTGGTTGCATCTTGAAATAATGGAGATTTACGTTACCGTTGTGTAAATCTAAATTTGCTTCTTCCAAAAGATATCGCGGAAGCGTTCGAAAGTAATTCTTCGTCAGTGGAGGAGCACTGCTCTGCTAAACAGCGATCGTTTCCCTTGCCATTCTTATCAACCGTCTTTTTTAAAATAAGAACTTGCGAACTGGCCCATGAATCATTCACTGAAAAATACGAAACACTTGCTCAGCGTTACCATATGACCCTTGATTGTAGGGTGTGCGCTTGATAAGATGGGAGCAATTTTATGCTTAGTTGCGTGACAAACGACTTACTACGAGGTACCACATCAGCTCAGTCCATTAAAAACTTGGTTTTTAGTTAATTCTGTTGTATATTGGAGATATTAGCTCTAAGAATAATGTAACGTAATGTTCAAAACAAAAATTACTTTCGAAGTTGGTGCATGATTGTTTCTATGTTTCTTGGTGATTGATCTTCAATGTTTGCCATGCTACTCCACCGAACGTTCTTGGTATATTCGGTATATCTAAAATCCGCTAAACTCTCTCTTCATCGCAGCTCACAATAGGGTCCCACACTACGCAGTCGATCACAAGATGCTAATTTGAGTTCAGTGTGAAGAAAAGTGATAATATGCTGTGTGAATCACCATCGAATGCCCCACTTGCCGGACGTTCCAGAACTGTGTGCAACTAAAGCGGATGCTTCGGAAGAAACTTTCGAAAGCAAAGAGAAAGGACACTTCGGACTTATGGAGAATGAAATGTCAAAACAAGAGTACCGGTAGCCGGCAAAATAACCTTTCAGTGTTGACCTCTAATGCTCGCAGCTGATGTCGGGCATGCGCAACAGACATTGGGCTATCCTATCGGAACAGACACTATCCGTGTGGTAAACAGTGAAGTTGTTCCGTTTGGAGCACAAACAAGTATGCCTAGCAGTGTGATGCGTGATGTTTGTCAGTGATGTGTGATGTTAGTGACCCTGTAATAGGTACCTTCATACGGAGATATGAGGCATAACAAATTTCAAATAGATCTAGCTCAGTGCTTCATACTATCTTGGTGGAATACGACGATGGGAGCTAGACAGGAGCAATAATGAATTTAAAAAACTATCACAAGCCGACGCACTTGTTGTGAATAATATGCGATCATTGATGATAGCTAGTGCAATCATCAAGCGAAGCTGTCTTGACCAGCCATCAACCGAACCTGATCAACACTCATTTATTGTGAATCGTATCAGGCCAAGTTTATAAACAAAGCGCGGATGTGATACAGTGATGGACACCTAATAGGACCACCTCGGGGCCGATTGCAAATTTGATCCTTTAAAAAAAACTTTTTACGAAAAAAAAATCGATTGGCTTATTCATTTAAGAAATGTCCTTATCACCACGTTTCTTCTAGATATATCGGACAATCAAAAAGGGACTATCTCGAAGATCCCCAATAAAATAGAAAGTGAAGAATCTTTACTAATGTTTTACAACATCGTAGACATTTTTCGAGCTTCGGTCTATTAAATGGCGAAGAGACTGAAGGAAATCACGAGAAACAAGAGTTTAACTACTAAGTATTGAAATACACTAATAGATTTCGGCATTAAAATCATCTAAAAGTACTTGGATCTGCATCACTGTATCACGTCACGATTCTATCAGGCCTAAATTGTCCCATCAAAATTACCGATAACGATGAATTAATCACGGCCACGCGGTTTTGCAGTTTTGCGTTTGGGTTTCATCGTGAACCATTGTGAAGTCTACACTGATAAGCGTAAACCATGCTGGATCATGTCCTGAGTTCTCTGGTTCATTCGGTCATCTGGAATTACCATCCCCTGCCCAGATTAACAACATAATCAATCATCACTCGTTACTTCATTGCCTCCAAAGATCTACGTTCAGTCGAGCACCAATTACACTTGAGAGCGGGCGTGCAAGGTTCACAAAATGCCTGCGCTACGATGTGTAGCCATCGGTGCGGCCTTGATAGCCGTGAGCATGGCTAGCAAGTAAGTACAGAACCAATTAGAACTGAACGATGGAGTTCCGTACGTTATTGCTAAACTATTTCACAGATTATTCATCGTCGGACCAGATTCTTTTCGTTCCAATCAAAACTATACTGTGGCGATACAAAATTTGCAAAGCAAAACCGTTACAGTAGCGGCCTATTTCGAAGGATTCAGCGTAGAGAGAAGTCTGTTTAATATTAGAAAACATATTTTTTTGCGCCCGACTAAGGCAGGGTCGATCACATTTCAGGTAAGAACGTTATTGCTATATGTGTAAAGTAAAAAAAGACACAGAGTCTGTCTAATCGCTCAATATGCGTTTATAGATACCCTTCAACGAATCAACTGTAAGTGGGAAACTAACAATCGAAGGAATAAACCGCCTCGTTGTCCGCGAATCAATCGATTTGGAATACAAATCGAAATCCATCCACGGGTTCATACAGCTTAGCAAACCCGTCTACAAACCAGAAAACATTGTTCAGTTCCGTGTGATTGTGTTAAATTCTGATCTGAAGCCTCCTTCGGGCACGAATTTGGTGACTGTAACCGTACAGGACCCGGTCGCTAACACCATTCGTCAATGGGACGATGTTCGACTGTACAACGGAGTTTTTGATGCAGAAATGGACACAAATTCCTCCTTTCTACCAGGCTCTTACAACATCAAAGTTGAAACAAACAAGGAGCAATTGGTTTCCAAAACGTTCGCTGTTGAGGATTATGTGTTATTCCCGATCGAAGTGGATGTCACTCTAACAACATTTCCTCTCGTGGAACACCAAGCACTGAATCTTACGATATCGGCCAACTATTACTTCGGCAAGCCAATCGACGGAACTGTGAAGATAGAGCTTTATGGAAACGATGAATTACAAATATCTGGAGAGTCTACGGAACAGGAAGTCAACGGAATACTCACAGTTCACCTTCCATTTGCTAAACGGTTGAATATTGAACCGCTTGAACAGAATGTGAAGGTTCATGTCAATTTCACCGAAAAAGACACAAGTAAGGTTTTACACACTATAGATTTGGAAGAAAAGGGGTCATCCCGCATGCCACTTGTTGGAAAAATTGTATTATTTGTTCATTTTCTTTCGTTGCAGATCGTACAATGAACAAGACATACAGCTATAAGGTGTACAAGTACAAGTACCAAGCTAAGTTGGAACAAGTTACCAAAGATCACGAATCCGAATATACTCTTAAGATCACTCATGGCGATACGCCAGCAAAAGCGGTGACTGTTCTAGTGGAAGAAGGCAGTTTGTCTTCGAAAAACTACACAACTGACGAGGAAGGCATCATCAACCTGTCTTTGAAGCCGTTCAACTCGACCCAGCTTTTCCGTGTATGTATGCTTAACTCATGCTAATAGCTTGCTTTTCATGGATGGATCTCTTTAACTTCCAATAAGGTTTCATATGAACGTGATGAAATATTGTCCGTAAGAATCGTTCCGCTGGAAAAGAAGTTCAGCCCATACATTACTGTTAGATTAAAATCAGATGTTAGGAATATACTCTTAAGATCACTCATGGCGATTCGCCAGCAAAAGCGGTGACTGTTCTAGTGGAAGAAGGCAGTTTGTCTTCGAAAAACTACACAACTGACGAGGAAGGCATCATCAACCTGTCTTTGAAGCCGTTCAACTCGACCCAGCTTTTCCGTGTATGTATGCTTAACTCATGCTAATAGCTTGCTTTTCATGGATGGATCTCTTTAACTTCCAATAAGGTTTCATATGAACGTGATGAAATATTGTCCGTAAGAATCGATCCGCTGGAAAAGAAGTTCAGCCCATACATTACTGTTAGATTAAAATCAGAGTAATAATTTAATATATCGCGATCCATGCCAAGCATACTTACTAATCGAAAATATTACAATTTCTCAAAATTACTTTCAGTGTTAAACGTAATGAAAAGGCGCGTGTTAATATCTCATGCTCTCATCGGATGACGTTCGTCACAATCTACGTTGTGTCCAAAGGAAATATTATTGAGATAAAATACATTCGGCTAACAGGAAGTTTTACACACAACTTTGGTTTGAATGTGACCGATAAGATGCTGCCTAGATCAACAATTTTAGTCGTAACCATCGTGGACGAGACTATTGTTTACGAGCACGTGTACATCGAGTTTAACGAATTCGCTAATAACGTAATGAATACGAAGTTCATATCGACGATGAGTCTCCTTGTGTACCCATTGCTATGTTTTTGCTATGATAATTTGGCAGTTTGATCTCCGGTTGATGGATGAAGGAGCTGAGGTGAGGCCCGGTGAACAAATTGAGCTAAACATTACGGCACCGAAAAGAGCATACGTGGCTCTTATGGCGTATGAAAAATCATTTTTAAACCACCATGGCAGAGACCACGATATTTACTTCGAAGATATTCGGAAGATATTTGATCAATTCCACGGAATTGATGAGAACAATTACAATTTTTTTCATGTAAGTAGATGATCAAGGGTTTAATATTCATATCCATGGTGTTCGATCCAAGGCAAATAATTTAAAATGCTTCTAGACCTTGGGACTATTTAGTCGACCAGTAATCAGTTATCCCATGAGCGGTGGTATGTATGTGAATGTAATAATATTTCAACAATTGAGATATTGAATAAATTGTGTATTTACTATACCCTTACTATCTGCATTTTAGGCCGATCTTCCCGTCAAGCTGCTAGCCACACCTCTACCAGCCACAGAAAAAGCAGTAAAATTATATGGAGGGCTGGCCTCAGACATAACTGGTTATGGAAGAATATAACTATTTCTGATACCAACCAAAAAACGCTCATTGAACATTTACCAAACGCACTCACATCGTGGTACTTGTCTGGATTCTCGATCGATCCAGTGCATGGGTTTGGAATCATCAAGAAACCCCTGGAGCTATCCAGTGTGCAGCCGTTTTGCATTGTCGATTATTTGCCGAATTCTATCAAGCTTGGCGAGAAGGTTCAGCTGCGATTTACACTATTCAGCGCAATTGGGGGCGAGTACAAAGCGGATGTTACGTTGTATAATGTAAACAAAACAATCGAGTTCTTCGATCGTCCCGCTGGTGGTAAGATGAAAAACATTTTACATTTTTGGCTAGTGTTAATATTGGAAATGAATGTTTCTCGGTTCTAGATGACTACTACACAAAGTATCTATTGGTTCCTACAAAGGTTGGCGTCCCGGTTTCGTTCTGGGTGAAAGCAACACAAACAGGGAAGATGATTGTTCGTGTAAAAGCTTCAATCCCAGACGTTGCAGAACACGATGGCCTCGAGCAGATCATTCGTGTAGAGTAGTGTCGGGAGTTCCCTGGTGCATATACCCGGAGAGCTCCGTTCCGACAAAAAATGCGGTGCACCCGCTCCGAATAAAGGAACGATCTAGGTTCATTGGAATCAAAATCGCATGCTTCACCAGGCCGTAATTATCACATTTTATTCTTTTTTTTTACAAATATTAGTTTGTCGAATAAGTCTTTTCGTATTTTTAGCTTCAAAGGGATATATTTTTAGTTTTGAGCAACTTTATTCAACCAAATATTATCCATTTTGGTTAACCACCTTTTGCCATTTTTCGGCTAAAGACATAATTCATTTAGTGTAAAAACTCCGTGGTTTATCGTTAAAAAACTGTGACACGAAGTTTTCACATGCTTCTCTTGAAGCCAGCCGTACGGGAGTTTTGCATAGAACGAAACAAGTGGTAATCCGATGGTTCAAGGTCTGGGCTATATGGAGGATGCATTAAAACTTCCCAGCCAAGCTCTCTCAGTTTTTGCCGAGTCATCAAAGATGTGTGTAGTCTAGCGATGTCATGGTGGAAGACAATGCCCTTTCTGTTGACCAATTCTGGCCGTTTTTCCTCGATTGCTTGCTTCAATCTCATCAATTGGACACAGTAAAGTCTAGAATCACTAGTTTGACCAGGCTGGAGTAGCTCATAATGAATGATTCCTCTCCAATTACACCAAACACACAGCATAATCTTCCGCGGCGTCAATCCTGGCTTTGGGACTGTTTGTGTAGCTTCTGCATTCTTGCACCATGATCTTTTTCGAACGTTATTGTCGTATTTGATCCACTTTTCATGTCCTGTAACCATTCGCTTCAGAAACGGTTCGATTTCATTTCGTTTCTGCGAAGAATCGCAGATGTTAATTCGGTCCAATAATTTTTTCACAGACGATTCATGCGGTATCCAAACATCGAGCTCTTTTTTGTAGCCACCCTTTTCTAAATGCTTCAAAACCGTTTTATATGTGACGATCCTGGGTTATCCTTTCAATAATTTCATCGACTTTAGCAACGATAGGTCGACCAGAGCGAGGTGTATCTTTCACATCAAAATTTCCAGAACAGAAGCGAGCCAATCATCGTTGTGCCTCGCGATCTGATACAGCATCTTCCCCGTAAACTTAACAAATTTCATTGGTGGCTTGGGTGGCATTTTTCCCTTTTTTATAGATAAATTTCAAAATATATCGAATTTCTTCATTATTTTCACACATCTTTGAACAGCTACAACTTTTTGCCCACTGCTCCAAATTCTGTTTTGTTTTAATTAAAAGATACATTAAATGTCGCTTACAACAACGTGGTATGATATGACATAATGTGATTTATAACGGTGGAGATAGACGGCTCCAAAGACATCCATTGCCAAAATATGAAAAGACTTTTACCCAACCTAATACAAATTTTTGGTGGCTGACGTAGGAATATCAGCAGCAATCTACGTTGACAATGGCCAAAACATCGAAAAGACAGTTACCATCGCAACGAAACGGGTTGGTGGTAGCAGACGGGTGGGTTAGGTGACGTTTGTTTGTTGTTTTGCGGCATCATCCATCACGCATGAAGCCTTCCTGGAGCTGCTGGACTCACTGGCAGTAAGTGGTCGCACCAAAGTCGTAGTCGGTGGTGATTTTAATGCACATTCGATGGCCAGGGCCAGTGGTGAATCGACCGACATGCGTGGTGAGGACCTCACGGGTTTTGCCGATCAACATGGCCTGCTACTGCTGAATCAAGGTAGCGAGTTCACCTTCCTTGGACGAGGAGCCGCGAGGACCATGCGCTGACGAGATCAGATGTTTGATCGGGAGATATTCCTACGATCCCTCCAAGTTCAGCGATTCGACAAAGTCCCAAGTGATGCCGAAGCGATCGGCCGGCTGCAGTCCCTGGGCGTATGGTGAAACCAAGCCACGCAGAAGTATGGGATCAATGATCGAATTCGAAGATGTAAATTTTTACCCAAAAAACTGGTGGCCTTACGCGACGCACTAGACAATAGACGCACTAGATAGAAGCCGATGAATAGACTGTAGAGGTCACAAAACAACGCCACACGATGGCCAAGAAAACTCTCCGAGATGAGATAAACGCCAGCAAGCGTAGATGTGGGCGCAGAAGAAACCCAGTTAGCGGTCCACAGTTTAAAGTATCCACCAGTCCGAAAGGGCATTTCATCACATAATTTGGAGGTGCATGGCTTTAAATTAAATTTGCTATTTCCCAACAAACCCCAACCGGTGTTGCTGTGGCCAGAGAGGTAAAGGCAATTTCAAAACGGGTCACCGCACCGGGAAAACGAAATGATGTAGCTCCGTTGCCGAAAATCGATGATGGAGGCGCCAGGTAACTGGTAAAAAATTGGGTTGAATAAAAAATATTGAAAAAATATTTCTCCAAAGGCTTTCTGCATCACCGTTACTAATCCGCAGACCAAATTTTATACATATCTTTTCGCATTGCATCTTTCTTTTTTTAAATAATTTCGCCAGCGGGCCGCGAGTTTGAGACCCTTTACTTTAATCCATCTGATTGCTAACTACTTCTGTGGCAGAGTGTTGCATTATGACACCGTCCCTCCGTCGGTTAAGGGCTCGCGCATTAATGGTCGGCGTACCGCAGGGCTCTATCCTAGGGCCTACGCTATGGAATGTGGCCTACAACGAGATCCTTACTGTGTAACATCCGGGACTGGCGGAAAAACATGCGTTCATCGATGATCTCGCAGTGGTTTTAGCATCCAGGGAAGCGCAGAGTGCGGCAACGAATGCGGAAAAATCTGTTTCAGCAATCACTGGCTGGATACGACAACAACCGCTTGAGTTAGCACCAAAGAAGACTGAGGCTTTGGTCTAAAGATCGTAGTGGATAGTAAAAGGCTGGACACCCCCAAGATGCCTAAGTACCTAGGAGTGATGCTGGAAGATCATCTGAGCTGGAAGGACCACATTCAGTACGTGACACAGGCAAAGCAACCAGGGTCACTGCGACTTTCAGGTGGGTTATTATGCGCAACCACTTTGGTCAAGAGGCGATTGTTGGCCAATGTTGTGGGCGATGGACGCGATGGAAGTAATGAACAACCGGAACAGCCTAACGCGATTCCTGAGAGGAGGGATCCGAAAGGAAGAGCGTGCTGTTACTATTCAGCGGTGGCAGTGCGAATGGGATAAGGCAGCAACCCAAATTCGGAACCATCCGATACGAGAAATGGGCCCAGAGCATCAATCCAATCGTCGAGAACTGGTGCAATAGAAATCATGGACAGGTGGACTTCTACCTGGCACAGGTTCTCTGTGGTACATGGTTTTTTATTCCGAGAGTCGTCAAGAAGCTCACCCGATCCCGGGCTTTAGTGACATGCGGGTCAGGCTGCTGGCGTATGGCACCGATGACCCCGTTACCGCGGACACAGTGCAGGAAGCAATACTCCAGGACGAGCAGCGGTAGCCGAACATCAGCCAGGCATGTCGTGAGATCCTCAGTGTGCTGCAGCAATTGTGGAACACCCAGCAGCAAAGAATATCAGAAGCGAGTGCGCCAAAGGAAGAAAGGCGTCTCGAAATGCAGCGGCAGCCTTGAGGTCTGCAGAAACTGTAGCGTGGTCGGAACCGCGAATCGTGGGTGCGAACAGTAGCAGAAGAAACGTGCACCGCAAAGCGAGAGTGAGGCATAACGGACCATAACGGAGCGCTCGAGAGCTCAGATGCACGAAATGTAGATCAGTCGATACTCGTCATTTGTGCACTGTCCTACACTCTGTTTCATAATGATAGCCTCACCCTGTTTTTTCGATTTCGCGCTCGAATAAAGCTCCTCAAAAATAATTAAAAATACTGTAAATGTTCCTTTCATCGTTAAAAGACGTATGCCGTTTGAATTTTGAGAAATTTTTTTAAAATTGTGGATTTGGGAGCCAAAAACCCAAAAATGAGGTGTTTCATAATGATAGCCTCACCCTACAAAAAATTAAATTAAGATGGAAAACAATACATTAGGTTTCAATGTTGTTTTATTCATAATCAGTAACTCCTCCTTTACTATTAATTGCCTGGAAATGCGGGATGGCATGCTTACAGCGAGCATGAAAAATGTTGCAGTGCGCAAGGATCACAATGCACTCTTATTAGCTACTTCAACCTGATCTATGGTGTCAAATTGCCTACCATTCCCGTAAACATCACTAACTAACATCGGCCAATCATTCTCCATCGGATTTAAGTCCGGAGAAATCGCTGGCCAGGACATAACATTGATGTTTGTATACTTTAAGTAGGCAATTGTCGACGTGGCGGCGTTATTTTACTGAAAAAAAATATTTATTCACGATGGTTTTGCTTCAAATATGGTTCTCTCATAGAACTTTAGGGTATAAATAGGCTAAGTTAATTCTTAATAAAGAGTCAGTCAGTTGCTTCTGGTCAGTCAGTCAGTTGTTAGCTGGAGTTGGAAATTGTAAGACGACGGTGTCGCGTGGCGATCCGAAAGCTTCACCGATTGAGCTTGCTATGGACCCCACCCGCGGTAGCCCTCGCAAGGCTTCAATCCGGTGCGAGAAGCATCCGTCCAGGCGTTTGACAGTCCACACACGCGTCGCATAGCGAACATTTCGACTGGCGCGGCTTCGGTAGCCGTGACTAAAAGCCAGCGACACTTCATAGCGTTGGATTTGAGGTTGAAGGAGGGGTGGGTAACGTTGTGCCATGTTATCTTATCGTGTCCAACCACTGCAACATTCGTAATGGCGTGCCAGCGATTTCGTAGAAAATAATGTATTTGCGTAAGCCGCGATAGATTTCGAGGTCATATAACCCCTAGCAGGAAATGGATTAGTTGACAAAATGGAAAATTGATAATAAAGTGATAAGGCCTTCATTACAGCAAATGAGTTTGATATGCATTAAATGATTCCATAGAATTGAAAGCAATTGATTTACAATGAGCAACTACTCAACTAATCAACAGCAACCACACCTGAGATCCACTCCAGGGTTTGGTTGCCTTTTGGTTTTCTCGTGCTCTTGTTTTAAGCGTCTGGCATGATTTCTTCCCACGGGAAGAGTTGCTGACGTTGCTCGTCAATACAGATTCACAGCCCTTCTTCGTGAGACTCTGAATTAACATAAAATCAAGTTTACACTCATTGCTTCCTATACACTCATAGAGTCACTCGAATAGTGCAAAATGTCGAAATCTTGAATTCCTCCTAAATATATTATTTTGTATTCTCGAATCATTTGAAAAGATCTGGATGATACTTATCGATTTGATTTTATTTGCAATCGGTAAATCCATCGGCAGCCGTCTAACATCCGTCCAACATATTCAGTTGAGCCAGTCACCTTCACATCAAACATCAACTCCAGACACCAGTATTCCTTAGCGGCAATCACTGAACACCACGGCAGGGATCAACAGATAAGATAAATGTGTAAACCGGCTTATTGCACAGGTGGTACAGCCGCGCTTGTTCAGTTTATTAGAAGCAGGCAATAGTATCAAACGTTGTCCGAATCGTTAGAGATCGTGTTTTGTTAATAGTTAGTTCAAGTATAGTTTAAATCAAGTATATTTGTTAGAGTGGTAATGTTCGAGTACATACAACCTTGAACATTAACTCAAGTGATTAAAAAAACTTGGAACTCCATTTAATTACTCCCCGTGGTCCTCCGATTCGGTTTTTAACTCCGTGGGTTTGTTATGTAAGTCAAACAATTAACGCGAACGAATGTTAATGGTAGTTTGGTAACGATAGTCAATGGGTTGTATCCTTTTAAAGTTCCTACCATCGATTGTAAAATATGCTAGGTAACGTGCCTTGAACGGAAAAAGGGAAAAAGACACTAGAAAGAGCTTACTATTAAATAACTAAACATGTTGACTGTCAAAATACGTGTTTTCGTGAACAGATATCGTTCGAAAAGGACGTACGATTACCTCCGACGACCGAGTCGAAAATCGAGAGAAAGTTCGGGGTCCAGCGGATAGGGCCCCAGATAGAACAGTTAGTACTTCGGCAACGCGACAAGCGTTTAAGCGTATAGACTCCTTGCGAACGTATAGATTCTCGCGATCTCGAACCTATCCTTGAGTTGTATAAATATCGCTTTGCGCCCGTGAAAAAACGCGCATAGTGAATAAACCATCATTACTTGTGCCCCATGTTGGGCGCCACTCGAACAACTAATAGACATAGTTATTGGCGTATGTGCTAAGAAGTGTACTATTTATGTTTTCAACATATATTTGTAATGATTTTGCATTCTCCCAATCAAATCGAGATCCGAACTGGATTCTACGAACGATCTAGTTTTATTTAAACATATACAGTGTGCGCCATCAGGATGTATCCTATTTTAAAGTTGAATAAATCTGTCAGTTTTCAGCCGATTTTGACAAATAGGACAGTTGCTGAAACTTCAGTCTATGCCATTTTAGTAATGCACCACTTCACGTTAAAAGAGCGGACTGAAATTGTCACACTTTACATTGAAAATAATCGGACAATAGTGAAAGCTGCGGTCGAGCAATGGATGGTGAATCCACGTTCGCCGCATATGACGGCGCTGGCTTTTTTCTGTGGTTCTATTTGAAAAATAAGGTTTATGTCAACAAAACGAAGACTATGAAACAACTTAGAGCAAACATTAGAGCTGAAATTGCCAAAATAACTCCCTAAATGTTGTCAAAACAATGTAAAATTCCCGAAAAAGAGCCTCTTTTTTGTATGTCGAATGAAGGCGATCATTTGATTGATATCATATTTTGAGTATGGCACAATAAATGGCATAGAATAACCTAAATAAAACTGGTTTGTTTTTTTTTAAATCGACTGAAAAATGACAGAGTTATTAAACTTTAAAATAGGATAAATCCTGATGGCGCACCGTGTACAAGGACGGACGAGTCGTATGTTTATACAAAGGTTATAGAAAGGATCCATCCGTACGTTGGTCGCTTCCTCAAAACCTATGACGGTTATCGTGTTACGATATTACAATATCGGGGAAACCACCATTGGAAAGGGAAAAATGACCATTGGTTGGTTGATTGGCTTACAAGGGTTAATTTCTTCTATCCGGCGATCCGGTATGAGATCGAGGTACATGTTCTGGTTAAAGGAATTGTTTCTCTCCACATCATTGACTGGAAAGGTTAAAGGGTGGGTCAAGGGAAAGATTCGCAGAATTCGCAGGGATTCGCTGCTTTACTCTTTCAAGAAAGTCAGAGCCTCCAAATAGGTTTGAAGTAGTCACTACAACGTCAGTCCTTGCACCGTGCGGATTGCCTCTTTCGATACGTCCTCGCTGTCTGGTGCTTTCTTAGGGCCCATGTGGATGGCAATACAATGTAGCAGCGTTATGAATCGATCTCAAAGTGATTTTATAGTGACACTACGTGTGATTTCAGCAACAGTTGTAACCCCGCCGGAATATTCATAATTTTTTCTATTTTCTGTTGTAGGCAAATAGCATAAAATTTCATCATTTCTAACTAAAACGAAGCATGAACGAAGGTGGTTCAGGATCACCGGTACGCCAGGATGGTAACAATGACCGAAAAAGAAAAGGGTCAAGGGATGAAGAGAATGCTTACGATGAATCGCGCCCATCAAAGACAATGAAAAATGACCAGCCTAGTGATGCAACGCAGATGCACCGCAATATGTCGGGAGTTAAAAGCTTTTTGCACGGTATATCATATCAGATCAAACTCTGCATTTACCTTTATCTGGCGAATGCAAAGAGGGCAATGAATCCAACAGAAAATGGCGTCAAATTCAGATTCTCAGTCAAGGCAGAAGATCCTGAGGCCGGAAAGTTCGATGACATCGTATATGAGTTCCAAGAGGGCGAGCACACAGGAACGCTGAAGATTCAAGCTAAACATTCGTCGAAATCACCTACTTCGAAGATAACACTGAAAAATCTCACAACCAGCAAAGATGCAGAGAATCAATTTGCTCTGTTGAAGTATTTCACTTCATTTTGTGATCAACAACTATCGTCAACTGATATGGAAGGATATGTCATTTGCACCAATTGCGATTTAGACGATAATGCAAAGGACATGTGGAAAACAGTTGAACCAGCTGCCACGGACGAATCAACGCCATCGCTGAATTCCTATGTCTCTTCGTTGTTTGATCGTCTTGGAGGCAAATGCTATCAACTGGACTACAATAAAGTATGGACCATGGACGGTATGTTTAGTGATTTTTATCAATTATTGAGGCAATGTTCCAAACAAGCAAGGTTAGCCAGAGATTTGGTCGAAGCTGTAAAATCAAAGAAAAAGATAACCAGTAACAATACCCTCTATAAACAATATCGTCCAGCCATCTTATCTATTATAGATAGAGATGAAACCGAATCTGAAACAACGAATGACCTATACAGATTTACAAATGAATTTCAGAATTCGTCCTACTCCAACACAGAGCCCGGATACGAAACATTCAGAAAGGAGTTTGAAAATCGGTATCGAAATGAATTTATGATCCAAGGTTCTGTATGGGATGATTTGAAACTGAAACGCGTCGCTGTTGCAAAAGGCTTCGTATCAGGAGCAACAATTGACTCATCGTCCTGTGAGTCATTCCCAGATGATAATGTGGACGAATGCTTCAAGTCCTTCTGCGAAAGATTTCGATTGGTTTGTGGCACATGCAATGAGCAAGGACTTTGGGACGTAATAGCAAAGCTTTTGAGCAATTTGGATTTTGGTGATGGTTACTTCATCAATGGATGGCAAAAAGGATGTATTGAGGAGAATGTGGCAACCGAAAAGCTCTTCAAAACGAATTTCGATTGGTTGATGGATCCATTTGCATCCTTGCTTTCAGAGGATATGCAAAAAGTGCTAGGAAATATTGGAAACACGCTGACGTACATGAAGATGAAGGGCATCTCAGATAAACTCCGCCGGGAAGTTGTGGTGTCACCATTTCGAATTAGTCGCGACATTCTCCAAGGTTCTGATTTGTATGAGCAGGCTAGAACTGGAAACTATCTAGATATTGAAGCGCGTGATTTGCAATTTTGTGTAACGCTTTTATCAGACATACTGGATTTGCTGAGTGATGATCCTGTTTGTATTTTTTTTCTTAATGATACAGATTTCATCCACGACTCCCGTACTGTAGAAAAGATGCTTCATTTCATCGAGCATCCCCTCCATTTGATCGTCATTTGTAATGATGCATTCAAAACAGTCCAGAGATTAGTGAAGAAATGGGAAAAAGATTTCCTGAGGGATTCTTTAAAAAAGGTATTTCTGATCGGTGAATCGAATAACATTTCAACCGATCTTAGCTGCTATCGCATTTGTGACTTAACAGCTGGCTCGCGGAAACAATTCCTCAACAAAACCATGTCTTTGTACACCACCACCATTTCTGTGGATAAAATATTCCAGAGCAATTTCCATCAGCCATCAATCGAGGATGTTATCAAAGTGTTAGAAGAGGGACAGCAAACCGAAAAAAGCAATGGAGTTGTGAAGAAATATCAGGAAATCGAACCCACATATGTTCAACGTCGTTGGGTTCAACAAGAAAACGATCTTGAGTCAAAGAATTTAAATTGGTTCGATCGTTTCACACTGTCCGGCATTCTTAAAGAAATGCATAAACCAAAGAGAGAAAACATCAGCTTCATAGAAATGATGGAATACATAAGTGAACACCCAAAGTTTGATATTATGGAGGCAAATAATTCATTAAACGAGCATATGCCAATCGTCTCCGATAAAGATAAAATAATTTTGATATTATAGGCAGAAGCCGGATTCGGAAAGTCAACCAATCTCACATGGTTGGCTTGGCATTTGCAGAAAGAAAACCATTCATGGTGGGTGGTTCGATGCTATTTATCGGATTATTGTTCGGAATTCAAATCATTTACACAAAACGAAAGGAATGAGTCCAGAAAGTGTATAGATCAATCTGAAGCGTTGAGAATGTTGTATAAGCTGGTTTACATCTCGCTTCAACTTGAACGGGAAACGGTTGAGAAATGTTCACAATGCTTAGTTCTTTCGAATGGAAAAGCAAATGTCAACGACGATCTGATGAGACACTACGGTCTACCATTAAACAACACAATCCAACTGCTGCTATTCAAAGAAAAGTTTAATGCAGGTGAATTGGTGTTGCTGTTGGATGGTTTTGATGAAATTGCCCCTCACTATAAGGAGGTGGTGTTGATGTTGATCTCTATGTTTGAACAATTCACAGGATTGAAGAAATTATATCTCGCTAGTCGTCCATACGGCTTCAAAAAGCAGTTCAAACAGTTTTTGAAAGATCCCTCGTTTTTTCGTTTGCAACCTTTCTCGCTACAAGAAAAAAAGTCTCTGCTGTATAGGATGATGAAGGTGAAATGGCATAATGGGAATATTGACGATGAAGCGATTTCCGTTCTCTCTGAAACGTTGAGTCTTTTGCTATTGTATCATTTAGATGATATGAATAATGTTCCATTGAATCTTATGATGTCAGTGGATATTCTTGTACCGCTCGTTGAGCAATATACTAACATCCCTTCGAAAACTATCAGCATGCAGCTATTTAAGGAAATCGAAAGAATATTCAAACCATCAGTCGTAGTGAGGGAATTTGTGAGAATAAAGATTCGACATCTGCTCTATGACAAAAACGGCACAGATAAAACTGTAGCAGATAAACCACTTGAGACATACAGGTTTGATAAGGCCATAGCTGATGCCAAATTGCGCCATGGGCTAGTGGCACTATGGGTGTTATTTGACAAAAGTGAGCTGGACGATATCTTATCTGATAATCAAATAAGGGAAGCTAAAGGTTATATGAACGATATACATGAGGCCAACGAGAAAACTGGCATAATCAATGAAATTCGGGATGAGATACCAATGTTTATCCATCGATCATTCGCAGAATACATGGCTGCTTACTGGGTTGTCCAACGACAATTAGAAGGAAGGCATCGAGGCAGGATAAAGATCTTCAGTTTAAAATCGTTTTGGGAACAAGAAGGGTTACGAAGGCAAATTGACACAATTCTTGCCAAAAGCCATCATCTTCATTTGGCCATCATTGAAAGGAATTGGAAAAATGTGAAACAAATTCTTTCTACTAACCAAGAGTCGTTAGGTGAGGGAGATGATGGAAATAGAACTCCATTACATCTGTTAGTGTATTATGCTGACAACGAAATGGTAAATTATTTACCAAAATCAATTAAATCCGATATAATAAACTGCAAAGACAGCTTATTTAGTGGAACTGCTTTGGATTACTTGTTTCTTTTTAGAAATAAGTATAATGATGAAGATAGGCGCTGTTTATATTATCTCTTGTCTAACGGAGCCTCAATAAATGCAGAAATACTTTACGACCATGTAGATGCAAATCCTGGTGCAGAAATAGTTTGTAAAGCTGCGAACTATGTCAAGCATGTTATGGCATATCTAAGCCATCACGCGATTGCTTACGAGTCGCACGATGCCTACAAAAAAATTAAACAATTTTGTGATAAAGTGGCGCGTTACTTTATCAACGAGTCATCCACCTATTTCGGACAAACATCTGATTTTTATACCGTGCAGAAAGATGAGCAAAGTGAGTTCATTGGCAATAAAAATACCAGTAAAAATGACTGCATTTTAAAAATTATCACGATGAAAGATGCGGTGTGGATGCTAGAGAGTATAATTCAACAGTTTGCTGCTCAACCTGAAATTCAAATGAATTTGAACAACATTTTCAATTTTGCGTTGAAAAGCAAATCTTTATTCGTGTTGAAATACATCGTTCAAGCACATAAATGTTTGTTAAGCGAGGACATGGTTTGGAAGTGTATAGCCATTTCTGTCCATCAGAATTATAAAAATGAATTTAAATGGTTCGTCGATCATTGCCGTAATCGTCTTGAGATCAAAGACCATCAACCGTGTTTGATCCAAGATGATAACTCAAATTATTTACTAGATGTTGACGACGACGAAGTTAATTCGTTAATAGAAAACACAGAATGGAATATCCCAACCCAAAATATGATAAACAAAAACATGCTTCGTTTGTTGACTCTTTGTGCGGTCATAGACAGACCATCTATGATAAGGTTTTTGAAAGAATCATGTCAATTGAATCTTGCTGCAGGTCATGTTTACTATCTTGCAATGATAGCTTGGACTTGCTCGTTCCGAATATTCAACAAGAAGAAGCTTGAACAAGAAGAAAAAGGTATCCCAAAGGTTAATTATGAATGTCTCTTAAATCTGGCACCGAACATAAGTGACGTCGAAGCGACAAACATGTTTCGCCTTGCCCTAACAACACATCTTTTCGAATTCGCAATATCCCTCGTAGAAGGATACAATATCGATTTACGTTCGATTATTGATGAGTTCAATGGTTGGAATGTTTTCCATTTATGTGTTTCAAATGCATACTCGTTCACTGTTGGTTCACTGTTGGATGCTGCCTATGGAAAATACGATTCTAACTATAATCGGTATCTATATAAAGGACGAGTTTCTTTGATTCGCTACATGTTGAACAAAGAGAGAGACATGGACTGTTTTGGTATACTCGATAAAAGAGGTCGTAGCATTCTTCATCTTGCATTCGAAAATGACCAATACGATATCTTAGGGATTATTTTGGCTCATAAATTAGGACTCGATCATATAGAGGATATCAGAAATCTAAGTGTTGATGCTCTACCAAATTTAATATTCTGCTGCCGGGAAATTTTTAAGATTGCCAAATCCATCGAAAATAAAACGTCACTACCCCTAATAAATTGGATGTTAGCCACGCAAATAGGAAAGCTTTTACTATCTAACTACGAGAAATCAACAGAGGCAAAAAGTAGCCAATTGTCACTCAAAGATGATTACATATACTTTTACCAATTTGCAGTTGTTTGCAGGTCCTTACCCTTGATATACTATTTGCATCGTGAGTTTCATGGCGAGATTCCATTATCCATTCGTGATGCAGATTGGTTAGTATGGATAGCGGAGAGTTTAAAATTACCCGAAATTCAATTGTTCAAATGGGGAGTTCGCCAATATTGTCAAAGTCATCGAATCTACCACCCACATGAAGTTGAGGTTAATGATCATATTGCATATGACGATTTTGTAGAATATAATGCCACAGAATACAGACAACCGTCAGTAAATTTGAAAACATTGGTCGAAGAAGCTGAAGCGACGCTGTCGAAATACCTGTCGAAGGAAGAGGTATGCATCATGCAGCTTGTAGTTATCGCTATATGCTCCAAACATATGTCAGCCCTGGAGTATTTACGTGAAACATTTGAATTTATTATCGTTCCGAAGGTTTTAATCGATATTGTGAAAATCGCACACCGCTCTATACAAAGCAATGGCTGTGATGATTTTGACTCGCTTTATGAATATCTGTTGGAGCGAATCTCGGACCTTTACCAAATAGACGCAAAGGGCAGAAATTTGTTGCATCTTTCTGCGCAGTCTGGAATCAGCTGTTTGGCTATGGTGTTGATTAAACGAAATATGTTTGATGTCATGGACACTAGTAAGCAGAATGGATGGAATGTTTTCCACTATTATGCTTCAAAAAATCGGTGGTGCGATTCAGAAGCTTTTTCAAATTTGTTCGAAAATGTGCTTGAGATGGAGTCGGAGGAGTATATTAATAGATACACAACAGAAACTCAAAAGACTAAAATAAAAGAAATCTGTTTCAAAACTGATGGAGGAATACCGAATGTTATCCATGTTGCAATTGAGGCTGGCAATATACGCATGGCAAGAGTTATTATTGAGTTAGGGCTGGGAATTAACCAGGAAATGGTTTACACCGCTCCTGATCAGGTAATAGCAACATCAGACAAATACTCCCGTTTCAGAGAATGCTACGATATGGTTAACCAAATATCAGTAAAACTTCCATTCAATGCAGAAACTGAAAATCTGTTAGATGTGTTAGCCATATCCATCGACAGTTTTTCATTCCGGGTGATGGAGTATGCAACGGATCAAGATGACGTAGTAGAAGAAGCGTACCGAACAGCACTCAAGTATAGATCGGTATCGACATTGCAGCATCTCATCACTGTTTACGAAGAGCAAATGAACCACGCATTGGCTGAATGCACTACCAGAGAATTGTTTGCGTGCATGATGGAGTGCATTAGACAAAACAGAAACAGACTATTCAAAGTACTCGTTGGTCATTATTGCATCTTACAAGATATTCAACCTAGCTTGGAAGATGACTATGAAGTGATAAATGAGTACTTTAATGATAAACCCACTTATTATGAGGACCAAATTTACTGGACAATCATTGAACAATTCACAGGGGACATGAATCGCGAATATTTTGACTTGCTAATTTTGTCGGTAGCATATGAAAGGCTCTCGATGACCAAACATTTGTGTAAAATGCTTCAACTTGTGGTCGAAAAACCATTGATTCTATTAATCATGAAAGGGTTGAAAGATAGCGTAGTCTGCAGTTACCTGGAACGAGTATCAATATATGAATACCTAGCTAGTATAACTGAGGATAAAACTAATTTATTGCATATTTGCGTTCAAGCGAAGGATGAGAAGACGTTAGAATACCTCATTAAAGGTAAACACCTTGATCCGAATGAAATTGATTCAGAGACTGGATGGACGGCTGGTCACTATTGTGTTTCGGTACCGGCGACTGACGCAAATACCAAGAATACAATCGAAATATTTAAGGTGCTGATGCACAAAGATAATATGGACTGCTTCGGTGTTTTCGATCGAAATGGTAGAAGTGTACTCCATTTGGCATTGGAAAATGGTCACAAAAATGTAGCGAAATACATAATTTATCATAATATGGGTATAAAAGAAGATATGAGACCATGGATGGAATGGGGCTTGGAAAAAATAGAACAAAACATCAATGAACTGGAACAAATTGTGGAGCCTTTTCCAATAACCATACAATCTGTTTTGTTTCAAATATTAGGTAAACTAAGATTTCGAAAAAATACAATACCATCATATTATCAATTGTTCGCAAACCAAGCAGGATCTTAAAATATGTCTTTTTTATACTATTATTGTCGATATAATCGTTTAATATTTATGTAAAAAGAATAAAACATGAAACACCACAGAAATGGCTTGTTCATCAATTAAGCATAAACGTCTCTTCTGCATTTAAAGGATCCAGGAAGAAAGAGTTTTTTAGAAAGAAATGGCATATGATTTGTAGTAGAGCTTCTGCGCTCTGTTAATTCGGGTAAGTAAACAGATCAGCTTGGTATAATGTTGTTTCATCTTCATAATCAATCCATCTTAGCAGTGAAACGCAGTTGTTAATCAGCAGACGACAGCACACTTCTTCAAGGCGCTGAGCGAACAATCCCTCAGCAAAAAGCTCTGCCTTCCAAATCAAGCAACCCCCATCGTGGACCAGCTGATAAAGTGCATGCTTGTATACCAGGTCATCCAGGTGCGGTTTGAGGACAAACCCCGTTACAATTGCCTGGAATGATGTTACTTTGTCAGGAGCTGCCATGGTCAAGGCTGCTACTCCGACTGTAGTATGAAGAGAACATGAAGAAGGGTCACAGAAACGAATCCAACTATCTATCGTGTGAAGCACTCCGCCTCTCGTTATCGAGTCTCTGCATATGCCTGGAGTATGCAATCCGCACAACGCGACCAATTATCGCGACCGAACATGATCGGGAAATGCTGAAGACGGGGTGGTTGGATGTACTAAACTTTGGACTACGTGTTCCAGGTTGATAATAAACATTTTTAATATTTTATCTTTAACTCATGCGACATCGGTAAATATAGAAACGCTCTATGAACAGATAGTTTTATGTGGACAAGCTGAATGAAACAATTAAATATTAACAGAACATTGAGGTTTTCCTAAGCACAAAAACACAAAAAAATAAACCAATTTCATGGAAAAGTGGAATTATGCCCATTCCTAACGTACAAGACAAAACTAGATTGTTTCCGCTTTTCTGGCGATGCTGGGCGAAGTGCTCTCCATTTTGACCAAAGAAAAGTTGAATGACCGTAACGGGCAATTTAGGGATTCCTTCATTTCGCGATATGCAAGATGCATGGTGTTTGAACATAATAAAAGAACGCATCAATAAAATGCAACAAATTGTACGAATAATAGGCAGTTTAGTGAATCTAAAATCAATCTAAAAAATTGTGGATCATCGAGAGAATCTGACTGCGTGCGGTACTGAGGATGAGATAGCTAGCAAAGGAATCGACTTCATACGAAATCATTATCGCGCTGAATTTGTAACAATAAAGAAATAAAGAAATTTACCTACTACCACCTTCGATCATTCTGTTGTATTCTAGTTTAACGTGTTCTCTTCTTCACTTTCGTTTGCCTTAATTATTTGCCACAGTTTCCAAAGAAAGGACACAATATCGTATGGTCCATGGATGTTATCAGTATCAATGATACTATCTTCACGAGCAAACATCGCGAGTGCCTTGCTATCGTAGCAGTTAGTCCTGTCGCTAAAACTTACAATGCTGTAGCAATCGTCTTTCAACTTTGCTCCCAGGACTCGCACGGTATCGCTGAGACAAGCGAGAAAAAGTGATTGCCGGAGTGCAATCCAATCGGCATGACCGACCGGGTCGCTCGGGACGGACTCAGTTCCAGCCGTTAGTAATAAGTCCAACGATTCAACGATCACCAGGTCCGGTAACGGGTTTAGCCAGCTCTGTAACCCCATCAGCTTATCCAGAGCTTCTTCGAACGTTAGCGGGCAGTAGACGATGATTTTGTTCAACAGTTCCATGTACTGCGAACGAATTCTGTTCGATACTGGCTCGAGCGGTTTTAGTGTGATGAAAACCACGTGCTCGCAGTAACCGATCCACTTGATGGCCGTCTCGTGGAGGATTCGATGTAGGTTTTCGGCCTGCGGGCCTCCGTGCCCCATCAAAACGAGATGATGGGGTCCGCGGTAATCAGCGATTGTCCGTTGGCGTGGGCGACGATGGACGATTCCCATGGCCGCAAGCTCAACATCTTTCACTACATCCATCCTGGTTTCGTCGACAGTATTAAGGCACCTTCGACGAGCTCTTCTGCTTTCCCCCAATTCCAATGCTCTTGAACAGGAACGTTCAGATAGCTGATACTAGCTGCGACACTGTTGGAAAGATGGAAGGATTATTTAGTAACGGATTTCTTTTTAATTTGTCGTATACTTACTTGGGAATGTTCAAATTTTGGAGTAAAACAAGAGTTTTCTTTCGTTCATCCTTCCGTTGGTTTGAGCAAAAAAAAAACGAAAATGTTTGTTTACAATTTTTCGAAAATAATTTCGACAATAACAGCGCCTCTAGACGGTGCGAGAATTTCCCGAGAATGAGAAGAGAATGAGAATTGATACTGTCAAATCCATACAAATGCGAACCGAGAATTCTTTCTCCCGTGTAGAAACTGAGAATACAGCGAGCCTGAGGTTCAGCTGAGCTACATGTCAAACTATCTGTCATTGCCTGTTATTTTGACAGCAAACCCTTTCTCGGGCCAGGCTCGGGCCATTCTCAGCAAAATTGAGCAAATTCTTGAACCTGAGAATCGTTTCACCGTCTAGAGGCGCTGTAAGACTGGTTCCCCCTTTGACAAACCACATTTTCTCTCTCCTGTTAAGGGCTTAACCCCCTGTACACACTGCAGAAAATCTGCGGATAATGTATGCAGCTCAAAGTGTCTATAGGAAACAGGTGAAGTCATAGCACTTTTTTTCTTTTTTGCTTTTTTTTGTTTTTTGACATTTAGTGGTTTGTTTACGTTCATCACCAAACCAGCGTGTTGAACCTTAAGTCGAAGACAATTGGGAAACACAAGGGAAAACTTGACTCTTCTGAGCACGTCTTTATTCTATCGTGGTATATACGCAACAAAAACAACGCGGTTGTGCTTATTTGACAAGCGCTGACATTTACCAGTGCTGCCAGTTTTTGGCAGTGTTGCCTGTAAAAACTGGAAAAACTTTAACTTTCTTTACGGATTTCTTACTTCTCAAAGCGAATACAGCGTCTCTAATGCAACCAAAACAAAGGCACGAACTGTCAGTTTTTTATTCATTTTTCTAATCGTCGCGAGCGATTTTGTTCGGGATGACTTCACCTGTTTCCTATAGACACTTTGCTTTGCATTATCTGCAGATTCTCTGCAGTGTGTACAGGGGGTAACAGGAGAGAATTTGTATGGCGCGCGCTACTGTTACGCCCTGTACACACTGCACAGAATCTGCGTGCAGAAT
This sequence comes from Anopheles aquasalis, assembly GCF_943734665.1. Taxonomy (NCBI): domain Eukaryota; kingdom Metazoa; phylum Arthropoda; class Insecta; order Diptera; family Culicidae; genus Anopheles; species Anopheles aquasalis. Next base: position 30,037,157 of record NC_064878.1, on the reverse strand, counting down.
CTGCCGGTTTTTTTCTGTGTCTAGCGTACACACTACCAAGAATATGGGCGTCATCTGTCAAATCGCATACATCACAGACCAGTTTGACAGAACCGGTCTGTAACTGATTAGACCCGAAAGACGAAAATGACAGATGCGTCCGCGCGGACATTCTTTTACGCGGACGCGGATTAGAGACGCTGTATTCGCTTTGCGAAGTAAAAAATCCAAGTACGAGTTCAAGGAACTGCTCGTTGGATCTAAAATTAGGAAATGTATCATTTAAACAGGCAAAAGTACATAATATGCCTGAAAAAACCATTGAACATTTCCGGAATCAAACGCAAGCTGGTTGGTGATGAACGCAAACAGCTGTCAGTTATTTGACGTTTGGTGCTTTATGTCAAATTGCTATGACTTCACCAGATTCTGCACAGTGTGTACGCTAGACAAAGAAAAAACCCGCAGATTCTGCGCCCAGATTCTGTGCGGTGTGGACGCAGCGTAAATGTGCTGTGAAAATTTGTACATTTTTTTCTGTGCCTTTTTCTGCTCCGGTCTCTCGAGGGAAGCGGTTGTGTGTCGTGCGCGCTCGTCGTTTTCCGAGTGTTTACTGGTGTTGTGTTATTTTGTGTTCGTCAAGACGAGGAATTCCGTCCAGGTATGGTCCAATCCGTCGAAAACTTACGCAGCAAGACCCCCTATCTCGGATCATCTGATTCCCTCGCGATCGGATCTTCCGAATTTTCCGCGCTAAAATAGCAGCACATCAGGTGACCAGGCACGTTCCATAAGTAAACGGTGGGGGAGGTTGGCGGTGGTGTCTGAGGCAGAGATGCGCATCTGCAATTATTGTTCTCACACAAATGCACAGGTGGCAGAGAATAGTGCAACCGCGCTCAAGTGCATTCCCGTGTTTTCAATCCGTGATGGTGTTTTGGTTTGAATCGAAGCAAACGCTTCCACTGTAGCCGAAAATAAAGGGTGGAAAATGTGTTTTAGATAACTGCAGGAAGAACCGTTTTTCCTCCGGTATTTTTCGACGGTGTTGGTTTCGGCAAACGGTTTGAATAGTTTACCGCCCTAGGCCCCCGGAAGCCAAGCTGAACGTGTGCTTTGTGCCTTTCTTTTCAGCTGCCGTGTATCTCCGATGATCCTGTGGTCGATCGCGCGTCCCTAGTGTGTGTTGTCAACTTTTGTTTTAAAATTTGTGTCGATAAGTGGTGTGGTTTGGCTCCGAAAAAAAGCTGTCGCTGATCCTCTCGTTGCGTTGTGTGCGTTGAAAAGTGTCGGTGAAAAAGGCCAGGGAGCAAAGGGGCAACTTCAAGTGCACAACATCGCACCATCATCTCGACGGTCATCAAGTTGCTCGGCCGAGCCAGCTCATCCCAACAGCAGCAGCAACAGCAACAGCAAGACTTCGGTTGCAGAAGGAGAACAGAAAGGGACGGCCAAGCAAAGAATCATCAGCGATCATCACGTCACGTCGGTTCCCGCTCGTCACCCTGCCTGCCTTGCCTGCTGATCGTCGGCATTCCTCGGCTTACCCCGTCCCAAGGTAGGCATGATCGTCATCGTCATCATTCACCGAACCGAACCTTCCGTAGCCTACCTTTCGGTTTCACCGTTCGTTCCGCGGAACAAGTTTTCCTTCGCTTCGACGCTCGGCTGCCTCGTCTCCCCCCCGCCGCTGCGCCGTGGGCGTTCTGCTTCAACCTGATGGCTTCAAGTTTCACGTCTCTGTCTCGCACTCGGCGTGCTTCATGTTGCGTTTTTGCTGCCGGCCCATTGTTGCCGCGCTGTCCACCATGCTGACTCCAGTTCCAGCCCGCTCACGAAGTCGCGGTTAAGACGGGAAACCCCCTAAAAACCACCGCTGGCAGCGGGCTTAGAGGTGACCACCGAGTACCGGTTTCTTCGTTCGCGTTGGATCGCGCGCGCGCATCATCCGGCCGCCTGTCGACGGAGACCGATTTTCGAAGGGAAAGGTTTCTGCCCCTCCTCGGGCCGTTGCTGTTGCTCACTGAGATGTGTGAACCCTGGGGATGGGTGCACCACTCTAATCATCCCGTCGTCATGTAACAATCGACTGATCACACGGGGAGCGCACGATGGGACCACGCGGAACGGACGGAATGAGGGACAACAACGGTATGGTGCCGCGTGTCTGCCTTTAAAATGTGCCTCCGCTTGCCACGGCCACAAATCGCTGCCCAGCCTCCCTGCCACACTCCCCATCGTTCGCAAATGGTTGTGCAGATTGGCGGGGAACGTAAACCATAAATACCATTCAGGTCACGGTACGGCTCTCTGGTTTGACTTGCTTGATTCCCTTGCCTGAGATGCACATTTCGGATGCCTTTTTGGGAGGTTGTAACGGGGGGGGCTGTCCCCGGGGGGGATGTTTTGGGACAAAGACGTTCTCGTCGTCTGCAAATCGATGTTGTCTTTTTTCCGTTGACTCATTCACATATTGTTTTGGTGACGCGATTTTTAATTGAATGAATTGAGCATCAATTGGATTATCTGTTTCAGAGTCATGTTTCTTTTGAGTAAACATAATATTAGAACTGTATTTACCTAATTTCATACTTTCAAACAATAGATAAAGTTTTTAAGGGATTTTTAAATGCAGATGCGATTGTTATTGTTTGTTTAATGATTGCTGTACTTTTATATTCAACAATGCGAATTTTGATTTCAAGTTCTTTTTTGTTGTTAAAATTAATGTATTATTTTGTTGATCTCTCAAGAGCATATTTTTTGTTTCTTCTTCAAGGTATATGAGGGGGACTTGTTCGGATATCCCCATTAAGTCTTTTATTTTGAGATCGGGAAATGTATGCTTCTGTGAATTTATTAGAAAACTTGGACCTTGCGAAGCGCAGAAAGAAATACGTCCGCTAACTTCAGCGGAAAGAACAGAAGAGAGCGCTTGCGAGCGCTTGAACGCGCTCGAGCAGCGCTTAAGGAGAGACTATACGGCGCGCGTGGATTTTCGGAAGAATCTAGCGCTTAAGGCGCGTGTCCACGAGGCGCGTGAATTAACGGAAAATATGTAGGGAAAACCGCTACATTACCCCCCTTTTAGCCGTGACGACGGCGAGAAAAAAGGAGGTGGTGAAGAACGACATTTTTAAGACGACGTTCGCGGCGATACGATGCTGTGTAATTTGCCCTGCTTGTAATCAAGCAGATGCTTCGGGAACCTCACACGCCGCCCAGAACGTGTCGATACTGGCGGCTCTGTAGAAGCAGGAACGGTGCTTGATGGTGATGGATTCCCTTGTTGATCTCCCAGATGTTGAGAAGCTGAAGGTCGCTGACGGCTGATTGACTCTCGATGTCCAGATGAAGGGTTAGCGACTTCAGATGATTTGGAGAAACTGGGGAAGCGTGCGCTGTCGGTGTTGTCTTCTGCCATGTAGCACGGTTTAAGACGGTCGATAGAGACCTTGACCGTCTTCCCGTTAACTATCAGCGAGAAAAATTTTGCTGCGCGGTCGACGACTTTAAAGGGTCCGTCATACGGCGTCGATAGAGAAGGCCGGACGGAATCATTCCTGATAAATACGTGAGTTGAAGTGGCGAGGTCTCGGTGAACGAAGATGCGTTGATGACCGTGGCGCGAAAAAGATGCCGGTCTAACAGAACTCATCGCCTTCTTGAGCTCGGTAACGTATTCCGGTGTAGGTGCTGCTGGCGTAACTGGATTATCCGACACAAAGTCAGCTGGAATACGAAGAGTTGTCCCATACACGAGTTCGGACGGAGATACTTGTAGATCCTCCTTGACCGACGTTCTCAGTCCTAAGAGAATTACGGGGAGATGATCGGACCAGCTGGTAGTATCATTGCAGAGTATGGCCGCCTTTAGCGTGCGGTGCCATCTCTCAATGACCCCATTACTCTGGGGGTGGTATGCTGTGGTTCGAAGGTGTTTAATGCCGAGTAACTTCATCAGTTCGGAGAATAAGGTAGATTCGAACTGCCTGCCCTGGTCGGAGGTGATGACTTCGGGAATGCCGAACTGGGCGATCCAGTGGTCTACTAGTGCTCGAGCGACTACGGGTGCCGTCATATCCTCTATCGGAATGGCATGAGGCCAACGGGTAAAACGATCTATGACCGTTAGACAGTACCGACAGTTGCGGCTCGGAGGGAAAGGACCCACTAAGTCGATGTTTATGTGAGCGAAACGTCCTCTGGCGGTGGGAAATGCTTGCAGTGGAGATTTGTTGTGCTTCCCAACCTTTGCCCGCTGACACTGAATACACCGGCGTGCAAAGTCGACGCTGTCCTTCCGGATCCCCGGCCAAACAAATCTGTCAGTCATTAACTTGGCCGTAGAGCGTGTACCGGGATGATGCAAGCCGTGCGTGGCTTTCAGGAACTGTTGTCGGAACGCCTTAGTGATGAAGGGACGAAGTCGCATGCCGTCGTCTTCGCAGACGATGGTTGAAGAAGTGCCTGGTAGTACGGCTCTTCGAAGTTTGAGACTCGTTGTGTTGTCGCTCGTGAGCAGTTGTTGAAGCTCTTCGTCGCTGGCCTGATCTTGGGCTAAGGCGTCATAATCGATGGTAGGAGGCGAACTTACGCTCTCAATACGCGAGAGGAGGTCCGCAGCGACATTGTCTTTTCCTGAGACATGTCTAATGTCTGTAGAAAATTGGCCTATAAAGTCCAGCTGCCGTAGCTGACGCGGGGATGCCTTGGCTGGCGGCTGCTGGAAAGCGTACGTAATTGGTTTGTGGTCGGTATAGATGTGGTGTTGCCGACCTTCTAGCCAATGTTGAAAATGGCGAATCGCCATGAATATGGCTGTAAGCTCCCTATCATAGGTGCTGTATCTCCGCTGGGCCGTATCAAACTTCTTGGAGAAGAACCCGAGAGGCTGTAGGTCGCCGTCGATTATTTGATGTAAGGCCGCTCCGGCGGCAATGTCCGAAGCGTCGACCCAAAGGGAGAGTTCCGCATCTGGCTTAGGGTGTGCCAGAAGTGCGACATTTGCGAGCTGGTCCTGGGATTTCCGGAAGGCGTCGGTGGCAGTGTCGGTCCAGTTCACCGGGGATTTGTCGTTCTTGACGTTCCCCTTAATGAGCTCGAGAAGTGGAGCCTGCGCCTCCAGAGCGTTAGGAATGAATCTCCTATAGAAATTGAGTGTCGCCAGGAAACTCTTTAGCTCTTTTACTGTCTTGGGTTGTTCGAAACGTTTGATGGCCTCCACTCTCTCAGGGAGCGGGCTAATTCCAGCGGCGGTAACTCGGTGACCGAGGAAATCAATGACTGCTCTTCCAAGTTCGGTCTTCGCTGGATTTATCTGTAGATGATGTGCTTGCAGCCGCTGGAACACCGTTGACAGGTGTTGTCGGTGTTGTTCAGGACTGTCAGAGGCAATAAATATATCGTCGATATATACAAAGACGAAGTCAAGTCCTTTTAGAACATCATCGATAACCCGTTGAAAGGTTTGGGCCGCATTGCACAGGCCGAAAGTCATATAAAGAAACTCAAACAGCCCGAAAGGGGTGGTGATGGCCGTCTTCTCTACGTCGTCCGGGTGGATTGGGACCTGATGAAAGGCTTTTTTAAGATCAACCTTCGAGAAGATAGTTCTACCAGACAGCCTCGATGTGAAATCCTGAAGGTAAGGAATAGGATAACGATCCGGTGTTGTTTGTGCATTTAGAGCGCGGTAATCACCGCAGGGCCGCCAGGATCCATCCGCCTTACGGACCAAGTGTAATGGGCTGGCCCAACTCGACTCAGAACGCCTGCAGATTCCTAACTTTACTAACAACTCGAACTCGGCTTTTGCCGCTACTAGCTTATCCGGCGACAAATGACGGGGCCGCGAGAAGGTTGGCGCACCCGTGGTGGTAATGTGATGAAACACGCCGGTGTTGTAGCGACGCTCAGGAGGCTGCGTAGAGGTAATGGATGGAAACTGCCTCAATATTTCAAAATACTCGTTGCTGAGTTCGAAAGCTCGTATGCTGGTGTGCTCTGCTTTCATCAGGTTTCCCGGAGATTGACAAGTTGTTAATTTATCGATTAGCCGTTTTGCTCTGAGATCTATGAGCAAGTCATGATGGGACAGAAAGTCTGCCCCAAGAATGGCGGTGTTTACGTCGGCTATTACAAATGTCCAGGTAAAATCTCTTCGTAGGCCGAGATTAACGGTCATGGTTATTTCTCCGTAGACCTGGATTTGTGTTCCATTTGCTGCCACCAACGAGACGTCCGAAGGTTTGATCTTCTTCAACCGCGGGTCCTTTGGCAGTAGGGAGAAGTCGGCGCCGCTATCCACCAGAAACTGGATTCCACTGGTGGGGTCACGAACGCACAATCGGGTGGCGGCTGGGGAGCGTGCCTCGCCTACTCGAGCTCCCGAACCCGATGTGCTGGCCTACTTGGAGTCTTGGTGGTCTTTTTTCTTGTAGCTGCAGGGCTGGTAGCAATGATGCGCATCGTCAGCGAATCGATTGTGGTACCAACAGTACGAATGCTGACTGCGCGGCTTCTCGTCCTTGGCAATCGACGGCGTGGAGGCACGCGTCCGCGCTCCATGCTCCGGTCGCCCACGGCTTGAAGATCGGCCACGCTGCACTTGCGATTCCAGCCTGCTGACCTGCAGACGAAGTCTTTGCATCTCCGCCAGAATTTGTGATGTGTCATCTGAAGTAGTAGCTGCCTCGACGCGGCCGGATGGTTCTGGCTTCCGCCAGCGCTGCGCTTCCATGACGGCGTCGGCGACGATGAGCTTCTCGCCGACCGTACCCGTATGGGCGATAACGCTGTTCTGGACGTCTGCCGGGAGACGCGCCGACCACACATCGAGCAGAGCCAACTCGGATAGTGCGCCATTTGCTGTTCTCTTCATCTCAGTGAAAAGCTGAGATGGTTTCAGGTCTCCCAGAAGCATTTCCGAGAGAACTTGACGAAGCCTAGCCGGCCGGGACTCGGTGAATCGTTCTATTAGGATTCGCTTCGCGAACTCGTATTTTCCTATGGCTGGAAGATAGGAGAACTTTTCCTGAAGCTCCAGGTGAGTTCTCTGCGGTACTTGGGTCATCAGGATATGGAATTTACGCGAGTCGGCGGCGTATGGAATGGCCGAGGCAGCAAACCAGAACTCTAATGCGATGAAAAATCCTTCGATGTTGTTGACATCCATCACCGGAAATGGAATTCTTGGGGCTGCGACGGCTTCCAAGCTGATAGGTTCTAAACGGCGCGGAACAGCCCCTGCGGTAGTGCGGGGTTCTACCGGCACCGAGCCGACGACGGTGACCGGCGTGGAGGCACTGCTGGGGGTGCCGAGTGTCGTGGTTGCATCCTGATCGGTCATATTGCTCACTGTAATCTCTTCACGCCGACACTCAGATAACAAAAAAAAAATGTTCCTCAAAAAAAAACGATGTTCCGAAAGGAAAAGATTGGCCTATTCTCGACAGTGTGGACTGTACTTCCACTAACCCGCGAAAAAATGTTTTTTGCCAATGAACAAGCAGTGAAGAAAAACGACACACAAAAAAACGCGAGGTGATCGCACTTTTTTTTGGAAAATAAAACGTTGCGCGCAAAAATGGCGCGATGCTAAAAAACGTGGTGAACCGAGTTCGCGTATCGAAAAAAAGAAGTGGCGTGACGCGAAAGCGCGGAGAGCGAAACTCGCGAACCGGAGAGAGAAAACAGACGCACACACGATCGTACGTGGAGAGGTAACACGCACACTGACGCGATCGCGCGCGGAGAGAGTTCTCTTTGTCTTCACATACGCTGCTCAATACTTGCCGGTGTAACGGCACGCACTCACACACACTTGAAAGAAAACCGAGCGCTGCTGAAACGCGTTAGCGCGCGCGGTTCCAAGAACGTGGAAAAAATCAAGTTCGAACAAGTTGCGACTCTTCTTGGAACTGTGCCCTGAGGCCACTGACACTCCTCGCAGGAAACTTTCTGCAGAATTTTTCACTTTTACTGCGGCACACACTTTGAATCTTGTGGCCTCATATCGCATTTGAATCGCGGATACAGCCGGTGTTCGGCCAAAATGTTATTTTTCACTCGTCACCTGCCGGCAAAAATGGCATCGGCAAGGGTGCGCGAGTGGCTCTATCTTTTTCACTACACTTCACTTCCCGATCACGTCGGGGTCACCAATTATGAGGGGGACTTGTTCGGATATCCCCATTAAGTCTTTTATTTTGAGATCGGGAAATGTATGCTTCTGTGAATTTATTAGAAAACTTGGACCTTGCGAAGCGCAGAAAGAAATACGTCCGCTAACTTCAGCGGAAAGAACAGAAGAGAGCGCTTGCGAGCGCTTGAACGCGCTCGAGCAGCGCTTAAGGAGAGACTATACGGCGCGCGTGGATTTTCGGAAGAATCTAGCGCTTAAGGCGCGTGTCCACGAGGCGCGTGAATTAACGGAAAATATGTAGGGAAAACCGCTACATATACTATTTGTTTGTTATAATACGTTGCATGGCATGCGATTAAATAATTCAAACTATTAAACAAACATTTTTTTTATCATTGCCCAACAGCATTTTCATTCGTGCTGCTCGACTAATGACGATTCGCTCCGTAGTCCAGAGCCTTGGTAAATTTTCATAAAGAAGATAGTTGACTAAACCTCCAACTACTAAGTAAATGCAACAAACGTGTTCCTCTATCTTAATTTCAAATGTTTCATTGGTTTGGCTTTATCTAAATGATTAAAATAGGAAGATTATTTTTGTTAGGCATTATGAGGAACAGAACTAAAAATTAGACAAAAAAAAGGAATTTGGAACAAAAAACAATCTGGGTAAATAAACGCATCCATGCGCTTGATAGATTTTATTTAATAACAGAATATGAAAAATTAGAGCTTCTTCTTTTTCTATTTTTTAAGAAGTATCTTCCTCTTGTCGATAAAATACTCACATGTCTGCTATGCAAGATTGCACTTTGCCGATTCTTTCCGATCGGCTCACCGATTCATTCTACAACTGACTCATTGCAAGAGTTTCCACACTAAAACAAAAACCTTGAACGAAACAGAGATCAAAATCTCAACCCAAAAAATGATCGTCGAAATGTCGAATGAGAAATGGACCATACTTTGGGTAATACATTTGGTAATAATAAAGCCAATCACTACTCAAGACTACGACCGTATGGATCATTTAAACCTCCGCGGCAGAGCAGGCACCTTTTGGGAACTTGGCCTTTTTCACGCTTAGCGCATCGCACACCACGCGCGTCTCTACAGATGGAAACCATCGAAAGAAATTCCAAACAAAACACAAACGCCACAACTTACGGTTGGTGGCTACAGTAAACGAATGCAGGCCGAGGAGTTGAGGAGCACTTTAACACTCTGAGCGTGCACGCGGGTTATCATAACGAATTTGATCTTTTACCGGTTTCCATAACCCCCTATCCGTTTGCATTGTTTTTAGGGGTTTGGACACTAAAACGCGGGCTGAAAAATAAACGCCTTTGCCTCCAAAACTGATCTAAGATAAGCAAGAAATAGGGCCCTTTCTCTCTCTCTCTCTCTCTCTTCATCCCTCTGCTCCGTTTATGTCTGCCAGTAACGATCCAAGCATGGAACCAACTTCACCGTTTCGAAGTTAATCTTGGTTTGCATTAAAAAAAAAAAACCCTTTCACGATGAGCCCGATCTAATTTTTGGGCGATAAAAAGAGAAGTTTCGCTCCACTGATGATACCTTGCCAGTGTGCAATTTGTCTGCCGGCTCCGGGTTTCCCACACAATTCTGCTTCTTGGATTGATTCATTTCCTGATCTTGCCGCCGGAGCGGCTAAATTGGGAATGTGTGTGATTGGAACGGATCGTTTCACCGAGAATGGCGTATTCCAGACGTGAGTGAAGTGTGAGAAGATCAGGAGGAGTTGGTTTATGTGTGTTTCTTTTTTTAAATCTTGCTTCTTTGTTTCAAAATGCAAATGGATTGAACAATCTGCATTCTGTTGGTCCAGAACCTTTCGGCTTCTTGACTTTGACCTCTCGCTATTAAGGTCACTAATGGAACCACAACCCCCTTGACGTTCCATCCCCCCCTCCCCCTTTTGCACATCACGTTTCTTCATCTCTTGCCAGCTTAGCTTATGAAGTGTGAGTGTAGCAGAGCGTATTGACCGGACGGAAGAGGTGTTTGAGGCCGGGCGTGTGTGCTGTGGGTGGGTGGATGGGTTGTATGTAGTTCTAAAATATATGTGAGAAAATCATCGATACAAGCGGCCACCCTCCTTGAAAGGAAACGTTCAAGCGTTCTTCTTGCGCCTAACATCATCATCGGCTAACCATCTCTCATGTTCGCCAGTCGGTCGGCCAGTCGTGCCACCGCCCATCCGCTTGTTCATCGCTTTGGAACGGCCACACACCACCGGAAGGCTCTTCTGTTTGGGGGGGGGGTGGGGTTTGCTTTTGAACAACATGCTGCGATGTTCCGTGTTCCCCGTGTCTACACCTTCTCCGACCAAGCGGGCGTAATAAACCTTCGCCGTTAGTGTATTGGTGGCAGGTAACATGGCATGCACATGTGTTGGCACCACCGGTACGTTTTGACCGATGAATGGAAACTTGTTTGGGCGATAAATCGATGAATCCAGTAAGTCACAAAATAGTAATATACGAATAAAAAGTGATTCAAACTTTTTCAAACTTTCAGTATGCAAATAACATCTCAAAATCACATTGAAAAGCACCAGCAATTGATGCATAACATGGCGCCTATTCTATTCAAAAACCCGTACAACTTAAACCGGCAAATAATTAAATGAGTTCAGAATTGAGCGACACAACAACTCATCCATGCATAAAAAGCCACGTACCGCTTTGGCGACATCTGCTCGCAAGAAAACCTCGCGTCAATGTTGCGTGCTCTCGGACCACAGCCCTCGGCCAATGTTTATTCTAAAATCACGTGCCACCCAACAGACTCAAACAATCGTGGTGTAGGGCAAGTATTGTGCGACGCCAGGATCACGAACGGATGCACCAAAGGAACGTCGTTTCCGGTGAGAGAAAAAGAAAACTCCACGGAGCCTGTTCAGTTGTGCATGATCATTATGGGGAAGAGAAGAAAAGAGGGACACCGTGTAGAGAGTGGCTTCGGTTTCTTCATATGCCCCCGAAATGCTTTCAAGTTTAAGACCGGAAATGAGCTGGTGGTGGTTCCTCTTCACTTTCGGTGTGATGATGGACGAGAGTGCAGCAATAAACTTGTTCTAGAGAGAAACGCTTTCAGGAGAAGAAGGAGCAAGGGTTAGAGATGCTGGAAGGGAGCGAAACTAAATACTTGCTTCCGGCAGGAAACACGTGGTACATTTTTGGGGGTCTTCCTGCCCACCACCACCGCTCTTCAGTAATGTGTGCATGTGTTGAGGACATGGGCCTTCCATTAATGTGGCGCGTAGGACATGAATTAAGAAACGATCATTTGTGTGGCTGGTGCGCAGCTGCAAGTGAACTGCAATAATTAACTCCAGGGCTCTGGTGATGGGTGAAATACTTAAATTTTAAAAATAGTTGATGAATGGAAGCAGTAAATGTCAATTGACTATGGACCCCCGGGGTGCAGTGTTGAATAAATAAACTAATTAACTGGCAACACACCTGTTCGTTCCTGTGTGGCTATTGTAACAGATTAACACCCTTTAGCGGCCGTTAAAGCTGCACTGCGATTGTTAAACTTTCTCAATAATTTTTCCTAGCTGTGGGAGTTTGTGGCGTCGTGTTGGTGACTGATGTGTCCGCGCAGCGCCCAGTAAGTGATGGTAAATGATGGTAACCGAGCTACACCGTCCATTGTGTCCCCATTTCTTCGCTGTTGGGTTGACCATCTTCTCGGCCACGGTAGCCGCAATTTGTCAAACGAGTGCTCTTGCTCGCCGACGGTCGAATACCGATTGTGCGCGACTCGCGCGAACCTTTGCTGGCGGATCCGGCGAATGACGCCTAGAGCCACTGGACCGTTTTGCTCGCAGATCGCACACCACACCACCCCAGAGTGATCCGGCAAATGGTGGACTGTAGATATCTGTGCGAAATTGGGACGTTTGCGAACTGTTGATTGGCAGAGTACGGTCGCTCGCTCGCTCGCTCGCTGGCTGGCTAATGTATGGCATTTAAGATGTCGCCCTCGATTTTCGATGCTGTGAGCGTTACAATTTGTACACAGCACTCGCAGCAACGTGGTTTTTGGTAGAGAAATTTGAGCACACAGAGCCCACCGCCAAAAAAGGGCAGCTCAACGACAATTAACCACCGCGGAGTTGTAGTTGTGGGAACATTTTTAAAAAAGCAAAAAAAAACAATCGTTTTTTTCTTTACTCAGCGTTTTACTAGCACTGAAAAAAAAACAAAAAAGTGTTTCTTTCACCGGCATGACACTCACTCGCTTAAAGGCATAACAACGAGCGAGATGCACTATGCACCGTTGCGTAAAAATTTCCCTTTTTTTTTTGGACCGCGAGATGTGTGAGGCGCTCCTCGACCCACCACCCCACCCCGCCCACCGGCCGGCAACACTTGACGCCAGTTTGGTTGCATAAATTTAGCGATGCTTTGCATGCAAACAAAAACGATCACTATCGCCAGGAGAGATGCGATTTTGAACGCTGTGTCGGTCGTATGCGTATATGTGGATCGGACCCATCCTGCATCTCTCTGTTCGCTGCTCTCCACCGGACGAGTTGAACGGTTGGAGAAATGGATGGTGGCTGATGAATTTTTCATGACGGTTTTGTGCAGAAAAGTTTCGCCTTCCGGTACACGACGACGCCCCACACGTGATTCACCGCGGCACTAGTCCACGGACGGGCGGACGTTTTTTTCGAAAACTGTTTCGGTGCTCGGTTTAGTAAAATCAAGTGCCTCACTTAGGGTGGTGCCGGTGGATGTGCTCCAATAACGAGACTATGACGTCTAATTGAAATGGAAGCTCGCTGCTGTGAACGGTTGATGTCGTGAGGGGAGGTGTGATTGATAGGATGGGAACGGATAGTATCTTTCGATTGTTTTGGATGTGTTGAGTTACTTACCACTATCGTTTGAGTACATTTCACTTGAATAGATGATCAGTCAGTACGCTAATATTTTTTCAGTACGCTAACGTTTGCTTTATTCGCCTTAATATTTTACTATTGACTTTTTTCCAAAAGATGAAGAATAATCTGCTATGAATAATAATTGTATACACGCTTGACATATTCCTCCGATTCTTTTATAATTTGGTAGATTTGATGATGATTTCCACCTCATACAACTAATCATCATTTATAGTTTGTCTGGCTTTTCTTCTTCACAAATTTTTGCTTTGTTTAATTCGTTAATTCTTTTTCTTTTTAATAATCATGAGTGGTTCAATCCACAGGCTTCATGTTTCTATTAAAACGGGTGCCAAAACCATAGAATTAATTTTTTGAAAAATCACTTTTTAATATTAGGTCTATGCGTTGAAATCCGCGGTGTTTGTACCAAATTTAATCGGTTATTTCTCAATAAATCTTAACAATCTGCTTATTAAACATATTGACTTTCGCTAGCCACTACTTTTTACTATATTTTGGGCAATTTTCGAATTTCATGTCGAAAGAACTGCTCATCTTTTGAAGCAGTTTAGGCAACTGCCCTCTTTTCAATACTTTCATAAAGAATGAGGTGCTGTGCTTCCAAACAATTTTTTAATCAACCAAACAAGAAGTATTTTGAAAGAACAATGTCTGGGGAATACTGCGGGGAGGGTAACATTTGGTCTTCGAGGTTTTCAAAAATGTTTTCATCGGTTTTGCAGCATGCGGCCTAGCGCTAGCATGTGGTAAAAAAAGTTTATTACGTGATTTTTCCCATTTTTACCGTTTTTTAGGTCAGAGCTTGCTTCAAATGGATCAATTATTGTTGATAACGTTCTCTATCAACAATTTCATGAGTTTCCGAAAGTTCTTAGTGCACGACACACGTGAAAACTGGATTTTCTCATTATTTTGGTGTACCCGAACCTTCTGTGTCTTTAAAGACAAAATCTCCGCTTCTAAACCTTTGAAGCCAGCTTTCACATTTTTTTTGTATCGTAACATGTTCAACATAAGCTTAAACCAACACATGATAATTTTCAGCAGCTGTTTTCTTGAAATGAAAAAAGGTTTTTAAATCTCCCCGCAAAATGGACTTTTCAGGCACCAAACTTGACATTTTCAACTGGAGAAAAAACTATGTTGTAGTCAATATTATGAACGGTGCCTTATAGCGTTTTAAAGGTATTTAGTTATACTTTAAAACGACATAACAAATGAGGATGTAAACCATCCCCAAACAAAATGGCGCCATGTATTGGCAAAACCACGGATTTCAATGCATACACCTAATATTTCTTATCTAATCAAACAATATTGCCCTTTTCTTCCGACAATCCACCATCGAGTTATGATTGTTATCCTTAAAATGTATTTTTACATTGATACTTTCCCAGAACTGTTACCATACGTGTATTCTTTGCTATTTGTCGTTCAAAACTCGTCCTAATATGCTTCTGAAGAAGATGAAAGATTTCATTGCACTGACCAAAAAATGAAGTTTAATAGTTTCGTCTAAAGAAACGCCCAAAAATGTGCCCGTTTTTGGCTGGAATGAACGTAAGCCTCCCTTGAATGCTCCTCTCTCCAGTTTGTTATTTGGTTGTTGCATGTCTGGAAATGCTTCCCGTAAATCCTGGTTTATGGCAGCACCGTTGTTGCGATTGATCTTTTACGAAACCGCTCACCGTGCGCACTATGTTTCCGTCGGACTGATGATGCCTCATAAAACATGTTCCACGTGCACCCCCCCCCCCCCCCCCCCCAAACGGCTGTGCAGATATGCTGTCCAAAGATTTTACTACTTTCCGATGCTGCGATGTTCAAACAAACGACTAAAAATAGTCAATAGGTTCTTACGGCGTATGCCTCGCTTGCAAGTAAACATTCATCATTGCACCAAAAAACCACACACCGCCTGGATCTGGACCGCTGCGCAGTGTCGGTGGTAGTGGTGATAATGATGCATTCTGATTGCATCTTGAAAATGCATCAGCCAACAATACGTGAGAACCGGCTCCTCAACTCCGCGCTCGCGCTTTGCTTCGGTTGCATCGATGCGCGTGGTTTTTGGGAATTTATCGTAACATACTTTCCAATCTTTGCGCTTTGTTATCGTTTCGTGGGAATTCACCGCACGCATGTTATGTTCGAATGTCTGATTGTTAAGCTGTGATGCTGTAGATGAAGTGGGAAGGCTTCATCGGGATCATCGGGAGATGCACCAGCGGTTTTCACGCGATGGGCGAATCTCTCGCACTCCATCACGAACTGCCTAGTCGCGACTCACTAATCCAACCAAATCATGGCCCTTCCCTCAGAAGTATTGGTTGGTGCGGTCGCGTAACGGTTCACTGGCATAATTATGCAACCGGAATGCCCGCTGGAGGTTTTAGGATGGAAAGCAGCGCGAAAAACGTGCTGCAACTTTTGGCCAAAAAGCGCCTGGCGGCTGGCGGGGTGGAAAGCGATTGCCGGAAAAGAAGGCATCCAACGTGCGAGCGGTTTTTGCGTGCATGAGCATGGGCCGCTTCTGTTACAGTTAGCTCGCACGTTTTCGGCCTTTTTGGGACGTGAGGGCCTTCGTCAGATTACATCGTCCTTCAGGGCGGTGTATGAGGTAAGCGGCAAACTTCCCACGATGAATTTCGACGATTCGTTGGTGCAAAACCGGTGAAAGACCATGATAACTAAAGTGCTGCAGCAGCATCTGAAGAAGATGTGTTTACTTCCGCTCAAACAGAGCGGCAGTGCAGCTGTAAATGGTTCAGGTTTCGCGTTCTAGGCACCTCCACGAACCCGGGCGATGCAGAAGCGCTCCGGCGCGCACCAATGCTTCGCAGCATCGAACACATGTTGCTGTTGCTGCTTCTGCTCCGGCTGTACGCCACGCCAGAGACACGCCAGAAGGTGCCGAAGGACCGGGAACAGGAAACCGAAGCAGATGCAGGATCGGGCAGCGGGCAGTGTACCATACCGGAAGGGAAAGATCGACAGAGATACGGACAGAGTAATGTGCAGATGATGAGCCGTTTCTGCCACTTCACCCGTGAACAGCTCTCGTGTTACTGCTGCTGCTGGTAGTCGTGGTTTAGAATGGATTGTAATGAAGCGCTTCTTGTTCGGTGCACCTTTACCGTCGCTGGCAAATGAGACTGTGTGGATGGATAAGACTTTCGGGGGTGCATTACGGCATATGGTTTGCGACGCGGTTTGATAAATGATCCTCAATAGAGGCGGCTGCAGGATCTCCAGATGTTCTCAATAGATTTATCAGGCTTGTGCTGTGCTGTACGCTTCTATGCTGGACCCTCAAAAACTATGTTGCTTGCAATGGGCAACTCAATTCACGAAATGAAGCTGTGCTTTCTGTTAAACACATACCAACCAATGCACCAGTATGCCAGCCAAGCCAGTAAGCAAATGAGCAACGAATTTTGTGAAAAACGTAAAACAGAATTAATATTGCCCCACTAGACAGTGACAACATTCCCGGTTGTCCATAGTCTTCTATGGCGAAGTTTGTCCGTGAAAACAAAAATAGAAACCATAGCGAAATGTGATTGGCCATTTCCAAAGTGGTGGGTTATTTTGGTTGGTTTGCGATCCCTCCCCTTTCCAGGGCTTTATAATAGTGTAAATGTTTGCACAAACACCTACTTTTTTAGACCGACATTTACAAACTCTTTCTTCTCATTTTAGATTGCAACTAAAACATGTTGAAAAAACCTTCCGAACGTCCTGCCAGACTGCCTAGTGGAAAGTAGAAACAGTCACTGAGGATCGGAGGATCGACGACGCGAGGAGACGCGCACACCGGCCGCGCGACACCGCAGCTCATGCGCTATTTTTATGACGAGCATGATTCCGTAAACACAGTGTGACCGAACACAGGTCAATCCCGTTGCCAACATCCATCTCACGGCGATTCCGTCCGTGGCACGACGTTCGCTGCGCCGTTGTTTGGGATGTTTAGCATGAGTTCAGTGTGATCGCACGATCGCGATCGAATTGAACTCTGCTGCCACCACTCTCCTCCCCCTTTCGCTACGATGGATGGGTTGAGATTGGTTTGGCTATGATGATCATTCGTTGAGGAAAAGAAGGCAAAAAAAAACAAACCAAAAAATAGAGAAAGTGAAGCAATGATCTGTAACAAATTTCATGGTTCAATCGAAATACGATGGTGGTGATGGTGGTGATGGTTAGTAGTGCACTGCCCATTTTCCGAGCTACCCAGCAGCCACCGGCAGTTTGTCCTCTATGGGGGTGGTGTTTCGACGGTAGCGATAGAGAAGAGCGGGCCTCCGGTAACAACCCATCGCTGAGGGTGGATGGATATGATGGTGATGATACGGTTTTGGGTGGCTGGTTTATGGTGGGGGTGTGGTGGGAGGGATACACATCTTCCTTCACCCTACAATAGACCGATGCTTTCCTGTTGTACACCCCACGCCACCCGAGCGTTAACACCCGACTATTATCCCAAATTTGATTGGATTGTTTTCTTTCTTCCACGCCGCACTACTACTGTAAGGCCCTCCTGGTCCTCGTGAAGATTGAATGGAACGAACTGGTATGGTCGCCATAAATAAGCGGATTGATGAAATAGATTTTGTACACAGATACGTAGGGGGGGCATGTGTCTGTGTCAGCGCTCAAGAGTTGAGAGAGTTATGCCGCGTTGGCACGATCATTATGGTACGGTGGTGGAAAGTATCGCAAAACAGGCAGGTGCCTTGAGATGCGATGTCTAGCACAGACCTGACCTGATCCGAATCTCATTCGTTTGGTTCACAGACATTGAAAACAAAAGTCAATTCCATTTTCAATTGATGGCGAATTACTACCTCAGCCAATTAGTTGCTCCTAAATATGTTGTAGAAAGGATTTCATCCTGAAGGTCAACGAAATGATAAAGTTCTCAATGTTGACTGTGGCTACGATTGAGCAACTAACAGCATGACAAGCTTCAAATCCGCAGGCTGTTGAAGATAGAGAAAAGTATAGGGAAAAAATCGAAAAATTTATTGCCACAAATCAATAAAACGTCACTTCAGAGGGCACCTTCCCCTGCTCCCTATAAGAAATGGGGTCAATATGAATGGAATATTTATTGCCGAACCAACCGAGTCAACAAATCGATAGCAGAAGGTCCCGACAGTAAGTTGGTTGGTTCGCTCGTTCCACTACCTGTTCTCAGCAGGTGCGGGGCTATTAAGGGAGAACCTAGCCCAAAGTTCCGTTGGGAAACCTCGGACCACTGGCCGTTCGATTAGCATATTCATTGGCGAGGACGAGGGTCCTTTGCAGCACGCCACCACGTGACGATGAGAATGAACGTTTGACAGGCGCCAGACAGAATGGCATTAGGAAGTTTCGGTGGCCTCAGGCGATATGACTCTGCATTCTCGCGCCACAACCAACCGATGGTATCCGGAAACGGGCAGTGGCAGAACTTTACGTCAGAACAAAAGAGACCATGCTTGTGTGCTGTCCGGTTTGATGGAACGTTAGTGGCTGGTCGTTGTCGTGGTCGTCGCCGCAAAGGCTTGTCGGTTTTCGTGCGCAGACTGAATGAATAAAATATCATGTAGCTCTGTGGCACCAGCGGAAAGAAAGGAAAATGCTGACGTTTTAGAGAAAATATGGCACGTTGCCGGTGCCGACGGTCGTGTACCATTGCTGTAGGTCACGGATGAATGACCTCTGCCTCTCTCCGTTCGAGAGCTAATGTCTGGAAGGGAACCTTTCGCTGCTAGTTGTTGAACGATCTAGGCAAATTGAACCTCACCACGCATCAAACTGAATTACCAACCGATGGTCTTTTCGTTTCATAATTATATGGATCGCCAAATTAATTCGATTAAGCAACAACGGTAGGCAATTGATGCAAATGTGGTCACGGCCACTCCAAAACCTCCGCTTCGTCTGGGTGTATTCATGTTCATGTCCTTGGATGGAGATGCGAGTTTTCTTCTACTTTTCGATCTAGCAGCAGTAGCACCGAGGCGAACCATAATTTTCTGCCACTCAAAAGTTACCTAACGCGCACGGATCGCACGGATTATTGCATGGCCGGTTGCTTGGAATCCGAGATCCGAGTGGTTTGCCTTCGAATTCGTTAAACTAGAAGATCCTTAGTGCCTTCTCGGACACGTTGGGTGTTGTGAAACGACGAGAGAAGTGAATCTGCACCACTCTGCTGGAATGGAGCTTGATGCACATTCGATCGTTCTCGCGAGAGGCAGGTTATAGATACCACAGTACCAAGGGTAGCGTGCTCTCCGGTACCGTTATCCATCTCCCGGCCACACCGGCAAGAAGTTCTACGCTCGAGTCAATTTCATGCTTTGTAACCACCACCGGTACTACATTAACGTTGGGCTCGAGACGTGTCTCGCTGCACCGAAGAATGCACCCCGGATGGCTGCAGTGTTGTCTGTGTCTTTGGTCTCCCACTTTGATCCGGGAACAGTTGATTGCGCCTTGTGTTGTTCTTTCCTGCAGATGTGTTTGTGCTAAGCAAGTTATTGCACTCCGCTTGGCTAGCACAGGTTTCACCTTCACCACCCTCGCCCGGGTGGTTGCCCTTTGTGAACAGGAGACCGGACCAGACAAGAACGACGAGGCAGCATAATGGAAATGATTCGATTCGGGCATCTCTTGGCTGGTGTAAAATGCTGCGCTGCTACACACTGCATAGTAAATCATAAAAAAAAAATCTTACAAACGTGTACGGTTGAAGGTGTGGCATTCGCGCCACTAATGGAAACGGAGCGTGGCTACTAGGCAGTGATGTGTGTAGATCCCTTTGGTGCACGTTAATGGATTCTGTTTCAAATTTTTTCCCTCCATTTCGCTGTTTTTAATTAGTTCTGGAGCTCCGTTCTATGCGCGCTTCCTTCAGGCTTGCGTTGTTGCAATGAAATCTTTCTCCGCGCAAATGTTTACCGTTGGGATTATAATTACACTAAAGCTAGAGCTCCCGGGTGTTTTGCTGCTCCCTGTTTTGCGCTAGGTGTTGGAGTTTGTGGCAGCAAATGTGTGGCTGTTTGCCATATCGCGGACGTGTGTTGTTGATTGCGAACCTTCGTTTCGTATCAAACACCGTGACACAACGATACGCTTTCGCAGCCCGTTTCTCTTCGGTCTCTTGTGTACGGTGACAGTGGCCTCCATACTGCTTGCTGCTGCATGCTAGTTCTCACATTTGTCATCATTTGTGCCGATGGTGATGGTTGTTTGTGGGTTGGCGCCACTTGAGTGTATGGGGTACTTGAGAAAAGGTCGTCACGTGGCGGAAAGGGCACCACCGCAACAGGTCCGTAATTAGTGAGACCACATTACGGCTGGAGAAAGTGGTCTTGAAGTAGGGAAAGATTAATAAACATTAAAGGATTTTAAATATATAGACCATACAAACTTACTGCACCTTAGCACTATCACAATTAGCAAAGGATTTTCATAAATATTATTCAAAGTTATACAC
>NC_064878.1:29984095-30011595 GCF_943734665.1 Anopheles aquasalis | reverse complement strand
CAAAGTAACTTAATGACTGACCGCATTCGCTTCGATATCCCTGCCACATTCTTGTAACTAAATAGTATCCACTTTGGTTGCTACTGATTGATTATCGATTGCATCATGTTTCCTCCAGAGAGTTAGTTATCAAACATCTAATTGATAGAGTCACGCGGCTTTACGAAAAATTGTACTAATTCTGTGCCTCAATTTTGTATAGAATAGCGACAGTATTCAATCGATCGATCGTCGGTTTTCTGTCGTTGAATAAGCGCAATGTTTCGCTCTTGAGAAGCCGGCCTGTGTCCATCCACGGTTGCATGAGAGTGAATACGTGTGGCAATGAAAACGCTCTGTCCAACGGTACCTTTTATCTGTATCGATAACTGGTTTGTTTCGTAATGAAGCGGCAACCTAGAGACAGTTGAGTTGCTGCATACGTGTAACGAACATATCGCTGCTGGTATCGGATTAGAGTCCAAACAGTTATCGTAACTGATTTGGCGGCGCTGTAGCCACTGCCGGCTTTAACAGCTGCCGTAATATAAGCAATGTACTGTTTGGTATTTGGCTGTTTTTTTTCTATGGTTGACCAAGCAAGATGCTGTTTGTTGCTTGCTGATTTCAGTCACCTTCAAAATTTTTTTATGAAGGAGATGAAACGGTTTCAAAACACATGCTTGAAGAACAGTCATTATCAGAAACAGAAATGGATACTTTTGTTTTAGAAATTAGTGTTATTATGTAATCTCATCCTCTTTACTAACCACTACTGCGAGTGGCCACTCCGAATTGGTGTCAAGAATATTGGCAACAACCATATATTGAAGACCTTACCGGCGCTGGCGACCTGCGTTTTATTCATCCATTCTTCGCAGTAAATAACCGCAACAGTAATGACATTTTTCAAGAACACACAAAAACACTAGACATTGATAATAGGGGAACGGCTTAGTGCGGCGTGACACTTTTTTGAGCGGCAGTGTCTGTCTTTCATGTTGACGGAAGAAGGTTATTTCAGGTGTTGGAGAGCATTGATGTTGTAACGTGAATGGTTGATGGTTGTGTAGGGACAATGAGCTCCATCCCATGAGGAGCGCCGTCGTTTGTCTGATGTTGTGCCCAGTTGAAGGACAGGACAAATCGTGTGTGTGGTATCATTTGTGATGCACCTTCATGTGTTGCCTGAGAAAGCTACATTACGCCGCTTATCAGAGGCAAAACGGTCCCCAACCTCATTTCACTAATGCGTCACGGCGCTTCGTTCTACTTTTTTTCCGTTTCAGCAGCTCGGGCAAACGGCAGCTAGGATCCAATGCCTTAGCGAAGTGAGTATTTCTCCTCCTGCATAATGTAGCACAAGATCACCAAACTGCTTTCTACATAACTCAAAGATAGGGCTTCCTAAGGTTTGTTTGAGTCTAATGAAGACGAGTCGCGAGTCCACATCACATCCACAGGCTTTGTTGGCTTCAAGAACATGCTCACACTTTCGTTTTCTAAAGTTAATTAAATTTAAATTAAAACGACCTTCGAGGTGCACTCATTTATGGTAGTGAGGACCGCATCGTTCTGAGCGTTACGAGCAGGGTTGTCGTTGAAAAAAAGAAACGAAAAGATGGTGACTAAGCAGCAGAATCAAGTTAGATAAGTTCGTCCGGTTCATTAAACTCTGGTTGGTTACGGAGATTTTTAAGTGGGTTTTTATTTTCGATACCCTTCGGGTTTTAACTCTTAATTCTTCGGAAGCGTGAGAGATAGTGGAGCTAGGAGGGAGGGTAGATGGGATAGAAGGAGCGTTATCATAAACGGGGCGTAGTATTTTTTTTAAGTACGTTGTACTAAAATATTCGAAAAGTACTCGAACGATCTGCTCGAAATAGGAAATTATAGCTTAGGTGTCTCAACTACCACATAACAGCTCGAAAATTCTCGAGTCGAGCAGTTTTTCGAGCGCTATGTCTCGGCTATATTTGAACTGCTTGAAATCTGGTGCTGTCGAGCAGCTTTGAACGGAACGTTACATCTGGCGGAACAAACGGAGGTTTGATGCATTCGCTCGGCAACGCGTTGGAAAAGCATCTGCATCTCATCAGCAGGCCATAAATGGATCAAAGTAAGACGGTCATCACGACAGTGGAGCGGAAGAGGGCCGGTTATCAGGTCGGTAGAGAACACGCAGCGAGCACCGCAACACCCCCGAAGCAACCGGTTATCTTTCACAGCGACCACAACCTGGCACAGAATACTGGAACTACGGCCAGAACCGGAACAAGAACAGGCAACAATCCCAAGAGTGCCACGAAGAGTGTTTCCACCAGCTCCGAGTGGACAAGCTTTATTCAAAAATGTACCGGGCCCGGCGATTCCTCACGAAATAGCCCCTATCTCCGGACTGGATTCTGTGGCCTTTCCCAAGCCAACAAGAGTAGAGGGTTGCAACAACGTTAAGGACAATCAGCACAAACTAAGCTAGTCACCAAGAGGCACAGACCACATGCGCACAGAGCTATTCAGCCAACACCCAGCTATTTCGTATCTAACTGCTCATTTCGATTGCAGTCTTGCTAGAGATGAAGTAAAAAAGACCCCTGACTTAGTAAAAGGAATTAGGGATTTTAATTATTTGAATAGAACTAATATCAATTTCATGTACTGTATAAATTGAACGTAGAAAATGAAAAGTAGAGTGCAGCTAATCTTTTCTATTTTCTTGCAGCCACCTTTACAGATCATCGAGTTTTAACTCGTCCGGAAGAAGCTCCAACTGTGATACGGCCGAAGACATGTACAGCGATGTAAGCTTGGAAGATGTGCAAGATATCAATCATAAGGTAAGTCGAGACCACATGCTGTTCTACCCTCGCTAGAGAAAGAAGGGATACCGAGTTCCTGACCGGTCAAAGCGAAACGAAAAGCGATGAATCATTACAAATATTGTACATTATATCCGGCCTTCACTCGGAGGTTAAATTCAATTATGTGTAAAGGCACAACATAGCCCTTCCACGAACAGTTGGTTTACAAGCTGTCTGTCCTGTCATCGGCGGCAGCATATTAAATTTAAGTTATACCTTCGGTCGTTCGTTTGATGTACCTCCGTGTATTAATGAAATCGAAATGTTGGTCATTTATTGGTTTTTTTAAATGATTTTTATTGATATTAAGTTATTACACATGTGAGCTTCCTTAACTTCATATTTGTACAAAATTTAGAGAAAAGAAAGGAATATGCGTGGAGATTGAAAAGCAAATAAACCGGAACCAGTACGCCGGACCATTGGGGCGTATTGTTGGCGACCCGCTTCGCTTGGTTGTGCACGCTACACAATGTAGCGGACCGATTAAATGATGTGGAAAATTTGTCGCTTTCTTTCTGTCCCTCCATCGGTGGGTCTCCAGAGATCGATTTTATCCGCTATCATCGGTATGAGTGAGATGGTGCGATGCAATTCAGAAAGAAATTGAAGTTTAGTAGAGGGCTGCGAGGTTGTGAGCATCATACCCATGACCGCAATAAACCATGATCGTGTGAATGTGATTTCAGCACTAATCTGTCGCAGCTGTGATGGAAAAAACGTGAATGAAAATCGTAGGAACAGTTCTGTTTTTTCATTCAAAAGATGAAGCGATTATTTTTCTATTTTGCCCAAACGATTACTGTTTTAATATGCTTGTTTGCATATGGTGGTAATTGATTAGTTCAACATCCTTGTAACATTTAATTGTACAAACACTGCCGAGACACTGTTCTTCGATGGGAAGGGCGTTTACCAAGGTCAGCTGGTACCAGTTGCCCTATTCGATCTCTTCTGAGTGTCGTCACATGTGTCGTCAGAGCGTTGGTGTCAGCGCAGTCTGCTCAAAATATTGTGATTAACATGAAATAACAGTTTCAATGTAAAATCAGCCAAGCAACTCCTCCGTCATTTTGAGTGGAAAGGTAATAAATTACAGCAATGATTAAGAAACGGACGATCGCTTTGGATTTACCCCACCACGACCTACGGAACACATGAACTTGATTTGTCATGCACTGCTATCCGTTATTCAACTTTGTCAGTTTGGATGTGGTTAGCTTACGGTTTCTGGTTTGCTTTAAAAGTAAAAAACAGCATTTTTGGAATCGGCATTCCGACGTTTCAATATGGCTAAGAAAGAGAATATTCCTCTGGAACATGTTGGAATGTGTTACGTCAGTTTAACTGACACAGAACTAATTAATAAGTCAATTTTATATTCTTTCATAATTATCTACATTTTCCATTTTAAGCTACATTATCTTTTAATGCTTGTCATCGCTTGCAGATGCCTGGGGTGACGATTCGACCTTGCAATTCATTTTCTTAATAGGTTGATCCAATTAATAAATGTGATGCTATACAGCAGTTGTTTACCAAATTCAAATGTTTAAACTCTCATCACCATAATCTAGGCCAAAATAGACAATTTCTCCTCTGTCTCACTCAACACTTTGGAAGAAAATGGGAAAAACCACTTTCAATTGACAGTGAGACACGCACGATGGGTCTATAAAAAAAGAAAACGAAACGAAAGATGAGGTGCAACTATCTTTTCGTGTGCGTATACCTCCTGAGTTAATCTCAAACAATAGTCTATTAAGATTTGGGAAGTGTACTTCAGCCAGTGAATGGCTCAATCGAGAGAGAGATATACTGCAGGCTGTCAATACGTGAAGGTGTCGATGAGATCTAGGTTTCCACACTGAATAAACATGATATTCCAGAGGAGGGAAGATCGTGGAAAAGTGATAGTGCCCTCGAGAAGGAGGAGGAGGAAGATGTATAAATCGGCGCACCATTTGGATTTTCTCCTGTTGATATGCAGAAATTCGTGGAATTCTTACAAATTTAGAAAGACCCAAGTCTCCCCCCTTCACGCGCTGGTGCCGTCCGAAGAGATGATTCCGGTCGGACCGTTTTTCGAGGTCAATGTTGAAAACACCAAGAGACAACGGCGCGCAGTCTTCCGATACCATTCCTTCGTTTTCATAACTCACTAATCGTAAATGCCGATGTTGCGGATTAAACCATTAACCAGCTGTGCTTGAGCTCTGCTAGTCTGAGACGAATGCGGTGCCACTGAAGTGTTCTATTTTCGTCCAAGTTTTTGGCGTATGTTTGGCCGTTTTGAAATATCTCTCGCATCGGACCGTCCTAGGCCTTGAACTGAACGACCAACACAGACATAATTTTTGCATCAAATGGAATTGTAGCTCAAGACGCGGTGGGCGCGGTTCGGTTCCAAGATGTTTTAAACGGAATGGTTAAAACGGGAAAACCATTTGAATCGTGTATTGGCTGTTCGTGCGTGCGTTTGCTGTTCGAGGCCGATACAGTTCAGTGTGTCACGTCATCTGGTTTTCCTGTTATACTCCCATGATGTCACTGGCAGCTGGCCAAAGGGAGGAGAACGCAGCAGGAGGGTGTGCAAAAGAAAACGATCTTCCGATTTCGCCTTTTAGTGTTCAGTGTTGAGTGGCATTATAATTAGAAAACCACACAATGATTGTTTTCTTTTTCATAATTGGGACATCGGGGGCAGCAATGCTCGAGGAGCTAGATAGTTTCACTGCCGTGGGCTTGTCTTCTAATTAACAATTTGCAACAAAACTTCTAATGATTTATGATCTTTCGAGTTAAAGCTGTTGTAAAAGAAGGCCAAGTTGAGTACACGGTAAATATTTTGGTTTATAATTTAGCAAACAAATCTTCAAACAGCACAGAAATGAATGTAATGACCGGACCAGATGTACGATCGCGTTAATCCCATCATTACGAATAAAACACAGGATAAGCAGTGTCGATCACATGATCATTATTTATGTACCGTTGGGTCGGAGCACCAAAATACCAATTTCGCACTCCAAGTACCGGTTAACTCGCGGTAAATGTTGTTTTTATGCACTCACATTCGTATTTCTCACCCATCTCTCCCTCCACGTACCACCCGTGGGAAGGTTCTTGTGCGTGTAATGCCCAGAAATGTTCTAAACAAATGGTCATTTCCTGTCCTCAGCGCCCGCCACTCACCTTCTTTGGTATCCATCGTTTGACTTTTTCGTGGTGCTGTTTTCGCATCCCTCCCCCATTCGGCATTGAATCACGGTGGTCCAAAAAATATGCGAAGGTTAAATTAATTCGCCCCTTTAACGCCTAATTTAACGATGAGCTATAGAGCATCTTGTCAGTGCCATTCCAAAACATTAGCTCTCCCCGGGGCGGCATTTCGCACGGAGCCGGTAGAGAAGTGGAGTAGAATTTCGACCGCGGGGAGATGAGCAATTGTTTGCTTGCCATCTGGCGCAGGAAGGACTGGTGCCCAGGCTCTTGGGGTTGTGTTGTGGTTTGCGAAACGGGACGGAATAGTGGAGGGCAATGTTTTATGGCTGCTTGGCAAAACAGCGGATTAGCGGCACGATTAAATCTTATCACCGACTTATTGGCGAAACCGGTACCCATGGCGATGAAGGAATGGAATGAAAAATGCTACCGTTTTGTTGCGCTCATTTCGTGCGACGCTTTTCTGCATTGGAGCGGCATTCTTAACAGAAGAAGTTGTTGTTATAGCTAGTTGCCAGTAGTATGTTAGATGGCTGTATCTCGTGCTGCTAATATTTGATTTGATTTATTTGATTTATTGACGTCAAACAAGTAGACCGACTTATAGACTATAGCTTATAAACTAAAAAAAAAAAAGTAACAGTATTTAACTATTAAATAAATTACAAACAGCCCGGAAATGAATAGTAGGTGTTACATCAAGAGTAGCTAGAGGGAGAAAAAAATCTTTTTTAGGATGCTCTCGCTCATGGTTACGTCTAAAATGTGGGAATATTTATTGATACATTTCATCATTTTGTTGATTGGACTATTTAGTGCATAACATGTTCTGTGGTTTTCTATGTGAAATAACTGTCTATTTCTTAAAGTGCGAGAGGGAGCGTAAAAATTTATCAGTTCTAAAATATGTGAGTCGTTGATCCGGTGAGATATAACATCGATTATGAAAGCTACCATAGAAAATTTGTCGTCTCTTTTGAAGATTTTCAAGTCTGATTAGAAGGCAACGAGATTCATAAGGGGGCAAATGAAGCGAGTTCCATCCTAATTTTCGAGGGTTTCGATATTGCAAATCCAATGTGGTTGGAACAATATTAAGAAATCTTTTGCATATCGAGCAGGAAAGCAATAAATTAATTCCAGACCCACATTACTGTTTATGCAGTCTCCCTCCGTCCGGGTGCATGCAAATGTGCGTTGCAACAGCAAACCTGAAAGCCACGAAGGCGCCTCCTCCATTGTGGGTGATATAAAGTGAAGATTTGATTGAATAACAATCCTTTGAACTCTGATCTCTGGGACTGGGAAAACTGTTTGCGACATCCTCTATCTTTGTTGCAGTGACGAGAGGGACACATTTTTTACCCTTTGCGTCCCAAATCCGCGGTGCAGTCTGGTTGGCGGCTACGCTCTGATGACGTTCCGCAAATATACATACGTGCAAATGCGTTGAGACGCTTAGCCTGCCGCACAGCGTGGTCAGTTGCCCACGCGGAGCTTCTTGGTCGTCGCCACATGAGGCCTACTACTACTACTGACGCTGCTACTGCTGGTTGATTCAATTGTTTCAGTCTCTGCTCGTTTGAGTTTGTTTCACTCAAAAGACCTCCATCGTCAGCGATGAGATCATGCGTTAAACGATGTTATTAATTTACTTTGCGACTCGGTTTGGACCAAAGTCGGCTTTGGTTCGTGCTCTAAATTGATTGCACGAGGGGTCGGTTGCTGGTGATCTTTGGCATTCCTTCGCCGAACGGATGGCACTCGCGATTGCGCCGTTTTTTTTTTGTGTCCCTGGTGTGCTATGCTGTACTGCGCGCGATGATTCACATCATAAGTGGTGGTCAAATGACAAATGGTTTCATTCACTCTACGGCGCACACTGAACATGCTGCAAACCGCAGATATCGCAATAGTCTAGCCCCGTGCCTTGGTCTCGGTCTGAGCAGTTGACGCATACGGAGAGAGCATGTGTTTTGAATTATTTTTGAAATTTATACATCTCACTGGCTCTCAGATGGTTTTAATCTCGATGGACTTGGGTGAAATGTAATAAAGAGATCCCTTTTTTTTAGCAGTGATGCTCGAGAATCGTGACGTGTAGCTACGAGCCTATAATTGATAATGTTTTGCGTGATGCAACGTTCTTGAACCTCGCCGCGTCAGTTGGTTTAGTTGGAACG
Organism: Anopheles aquasalis; assembly: GCF_943734665.1. NCBI lineage: Eukaryota > Metazoa > Arthropoda > Insecta > Diptera > Culicidae > Anopheles > Anopheles aquasalis. The sequence continues at coordinate 30,003,347 of NC_064878.1, read as the reverse complement.
GAAGTGATAAATTAGTTTATCACGCCACCAGCGAGTGCGTATTGCACAAACCCGCTTCGAGTGTAGTGGTGATCAGGGCGCAGTGGTGCATCCGTTGTTGCATGATGTGCATTCTTCGTGCATCGTCCGTGGATGGACTGCACCACATTGATGACATCTTTTTGAGGGTTTCGAAACAAACGGTACCTTGAGTACGTCGCCTGGTTCGATAAGCGGAACAAGATTGATTTCTAATGCCCGTTTGATGAGTCCCACCTCTAACCCCTACATAAAGACCCGTTTGATGAGAAGTCCGTGGTCTTTACGGAATGTGGACGGCGCAATCCCACACGCCCAGTTCTTGCCAGAAAGGCGCCCTAGCTGCTGTTGGTGTGCAGCTAATCGCATGCATACCAATCACACCAACACAGCATTTTGTTTTGGGGCGGTAAGGTGACCACTAGTTTACCCCTACAGCTAATTTTAGCAGGAAACTTTGGTATCTCAGCCGTGGTGTCCCCCCCTGGTAGTTGTTTCGAAAACCACTTGAATGATGACGCCGTACACAGTAGTGTACCCCATTGAAGAGAAGGATGGATCCTCATAAGAGGAAACGTGCTTTGTTGCACCTCGTACAAGATAAATATTGCCACCAGCCGGGAGAGGGAAGAGACCTTTTCATTTGCGCGATGTTACCTACTGCAGTGAGGCACGTTCCACGGTATGTAATATTAACAGCCTTTTTTTCGGTGGATGGCTATGCAAATGGTCATTGTACCGGCGGACCCGGGTGGTACAAGATAAACAGCGCATCCAGCGTGGCAAACAAAGTGTAATGCCCACGGGTGCGAACATTTCCATAGTTGTTCCAAGGTCACAGGCTCTTCTAGTTCTGTTAGCAGAGAGCAGCGCGCACAGCTGATAAACATGTGCCACTACAGAATTGCTGGCCAAATATTTGAGTTTTTTTTTAGCTGATCGAGTACAATTTGATAAAGCAGATGAGTTCATCGGAAATCGTCAATTTGGTTGATCAAACCATTTGTTGAAAAGTTGTTAATTCTTTGATTCTTTTAAAAGAAGTGATTAGAAGAATGTTCCTCAAATCACACGAGAGAACCTACAGTCGTGGTCTGCGTAGATTTTAATCTTTACAGACTCATCGTTGTGTACGATTCGCTATTTTTTGGTAATCTGTGCAGCAGATCTAGACCGATCTGAACAAAAGAGCTGGACAGATCTGAGCAAAAAATCTATACAATTCTGAGCAAAAAATCTAAGATGATCTTAGCAAAAGAGAACTTAAATCTGTGCAGCTTTTTAATTTGTGCGAATGTGTTGATTGTTTTGGATACTTTTTTTTCGAAAAGGAAAAGATCTTGGCAGCTCCTTCCCGTTACCAAAAATCGTAGAACGGCCAAAACTATTTGCACAACTACCCTTTCCTCGCGACGTTAATCTGCGCCACAGCACTGAGCTCGTCTCGTGTGGACCGACCTTTACAGCTCGACTCTCGAAGCCGAACCGAACCGAACCGACCCGAAGCCATTTCGAGCGCCAGAGTCGGGAAAATCCACTCCGCCAGGTCCGACCGCATGGCCGGCGTCACGTTTTTCTCATTTCGAATTTTGAATTTGAGCGCGCTACTCCGGTTGGGGCGCGCGCGTGCGAGAGCTTCGAGTTTAGTGTTTTTTGTTTTTGGATTTATTTTTGTTCCATTTGCTTTGATTGTGTTTTTATTTTACGCTCCCCATCGGTCGGTTATCGGTGTGTATATCCTCTCGGTTATAATGTGTTTGTGCCCGGGGGGGGGGGGGCGATGGTTCACTCATCATTGATGAGTCGGGTGTGAAGATGATCTTTTCTCTCTCTGCGGGGGGGGGATTGGTGATTCGCATGTGATGCTGCTGGTAGTGCGCTTCCTCTAGCAAACCTCTACGTTCGTACTCTGTGTCTCTGTGTGGCTGGCGGTTTGGTGCGTTATTTACCACAATTATTTCGGTATGCCAGTAGTATGCGAGTTATTAAAACATTTTTACGGGTTTTTCGCGTTTCTCTCGCCTTCACCGATGTTCTCGCCCACCCATTGTTTCCGTTGCACAGCGCATTCGGTTTCGATGCCACAATTACGGTACTTTTCTCTTTCACCATCATCCCCCCCCTCCCTCCGCGGGGCTGGGAGGCCAATGGTTGATGTGCGCGTGTGCCTGCGTGTATGTGCTGAGTATGTGTGATTTACTTTCTTTTTGGAATTACTTTCATCACACACAACACGCTGCGTGGCTGTTGTGGTGATTATTTTCGTGCGTAGTTCGTAAAGTGTCGCCCTTCCCATGCACGGCGAGGGGGGAGGGCACTGTGAAGTGGTGTGCTGCGCTGTTGGTTTTATATATGAGCGCGATAAGCAAGTGATAACATATGATCGTCATTGCGACATCGGCGGTGTAGTGTTTCGCCAGTGTTGGTGTCGTAAAATCAATTGCTGAAGCCGCTGTCCCTCCGGAACTGGCGGAAGTGATAAGAGAACCGTGAACCGCCTACGGATTTGACCGCCTACCGCACGCATTCTTATGGTGATCATAACTCAGCTACAACAACAACGGCATTGGCATGAATGTCAAGAGTGTGGCTGGTGGCGCGCACCCTTGAGAAGTGTCGGCAGCAGCTGCAGCAGCATCGTCGTCAGTGAGGAGAAGGTCGTTGGTTGACACACTTAACGGCAGCCTCCGATCAGCTGCTGAAGAAGATCCCCACAACCAGCGTCCGATCGAGAAGCAATTCCGGTTTTTGGGCGGCATCCATCCTACACTTCTACATGTATTATTTGGGCAGAAGAGGGCGAGAAGAGGCGACACACAGAAACCACTTCCCGCGTCTCCCGATAACCGTCTCGATATTGTGACTTTGGACCTTCCGTGCGCCATCGAACTTCGTGCGCACAATAATGCGCTTCAAGCGAAACACGATCGCCACGACGACGACGACGACGACGACGACGCCACTTAGTGGCCGCACTGGTGGTGACTGGTGGAAAAACCTTTTCATTTTCTTGGAAACGAAAAACAGAATCATCTCCTCTCTACGGAGCCCTCCCGGCAGCGGCCTCGTCTCCTCTTTGTACAATGAGCAGCATGGTGTTCCGTCCGTGAACTCTTTTATCCGATCGGATGCTGCCTGGAAAGTGCACTCTTAGCCAGTTGACATACACAAGAACGGCGGTGGCGCCACGAAAAAGTATTGGGAATGAAATATTGTGCACGCTGTGGGAACCGGAATGGAGGAGAAGTTTTGCTGCTGAGCCCTCTGGGGAAGAATGGGCGAATGGAAAGTCGTTAAAATCCGTGAGAAAATCCAACCAATGCCTCTAGAAGAGACTGTCTATAGTAGGAGTCTGTTCCATCCCGACGAAGCGTTGCTGTTAATGATATCTGGTGGCTTTTTCAGCAGCACACAACACTTGCTATGTGGATGTGATTCTAATTTTCCTCCAACAATTTAGGTGCCGACAACTCTAGAGCCACCTGGCACAATTACTCATTACACGTCGACTAGGCTTGGCCCCGATGGTTCTCTGTCCCTAATTGGCTGCTCCCTTTGTCGTCCCCTCGGTGGTGCGACTTTAATGACTTCTTGAGTTTAATGTTTGATCAATCGCATCGACGGCCGCAGCGGGGTGTCAGTGGCCTTGCCCAAGTTAAACCGAAGCGGTCTAATCGGGGTCGCTAGTTTTCTGCGTCGAAGAACAACGGTTGTAGCGCTCTACCCACCATGAGACCCCCTACGATGTTGCGTGCGCCAAGAAGATCGCCAACATTGCGATCTCTCTCGGCGGTGGTGATGGTGCTAGTGGCCCGTTGGTTCCACTGGCTGTTGGCCAAAAGTACTACCCCGCGCGCACCGACCCGCATTCAAGAAGCCCCCCTCCCAGGGCCTACCGGATCTACGCTTGGCGTGATAACACGCGAGTTTGAAGGCGAAGAACGGGAACTTTACGGTTATGGAAATGGCATGATCGACAGCAGCGCCAGCTTTACAGAGTCGAGTCGAGTGGTTGTTGTGCATGATTGCCTTTGTGTTTTGTGTGCTGGTTTGATCGCTTGTTGGCGAAGGAGGAAGGGGTTCTAGAAACCGGTGAACAGAACCACCGGCGGTCGGTCGGCCGGCCAACGTTCTGGCCTGGAGGTGCTCACCGTCGAGACCGTGGCGTCGATCGTCAATCGGGCGTGTAATGATATGTGAGTGAGCTGCGCTGTTGTTTCCTCGATCCTCGGTCACAAAAGGAAAGAGAATGCAAACGGAAGCGTTTCCTCCCAACGCGGAAGGCGAGACGCTTTTCGATCGAGGCGATCGAGAGGCGAGCTGCGTGCTTCTTCAGAAAGAACTTTGCCCCAAAAAAAAAAAACAAAAATTGAACCACACATTTTTGCCACCCTGCGGCAGCAAAATGATGAGACCGTGTAGCAGGAACGTAATCTTATCACACTTTGCTTGCATTATTTTGGCCTCACCAGCAGTGACCCCAAAAACCAACGCGCAAATCCTCGCCCCAACCTTCACCGACGCGGCTTAGTGATCAAGGTCGGTGAAGGTGGTGTCGACCAGCCAGCAGTAGTGCTTGCCCCCCCTATGCCTGTCCTATCTTTTGGCCGTGCCGATAGAGGCGGGAAATGCGGTGCGTCCACGCATATCGATAGGGCGACGGACGGAAGTGGTTGCCCACGTTTGCGGTGCCCTTCCCCATTGGGCTGTAATTGCCCGTGTCACCATTACCGATCGGGTGCCAAAAGTGGGGACGACACCATCACCTTCATTCGTTGTCGCTGCTGCTGCCACCTAATTTCAGCTCACTTACGTCATGCGTAACGCGCATTAGTACTAATACCACCACCACCACCAGCACCATCGCTACTAGCAGCTACTTGTTGGTGGGACGCGCAATGCAGCAGCTAAACGATCGTTGAACGACAACTGAACGTCGTGAGCGTTATCACCGTCAGTGTCAGTGACTGGTGCTACCCTGCCCGGGCAGTATTTGTGGCCGGGATTGTAACAGTGTACAAATCACGTTCTTTGCCTCTCACATAACTCGTGTTGGTGATTTTTGCGAAATATGATTTCCTTCAAGTGGAGCTTGGATCGAGGGAACTGTCCTCAGAATACGGTTCTACAGTGGCTCTACTACCACCACCACCACCACCACCACACAGTGGAAACCCTGCAAAACTCACCGGCATACGTTTTGCTTTAGTGGCACGTCTTCTCGGAGCGTTTCGAGTCGATCCCAGTGCCGCGTCCATGGTTTGTACCGTTTTGCGGTCATTCACGATGCCGCTCGCCCGTATGGGTGTGTGGCAGAGGCTCCGGAAGCAGCAAATCGAAACCGAATTCCTCCTCCTCCTCCTGGACTGGAAGCAGGAAAAACCGCGCCGCCGTTCGCCGTTCTTGATGCGTAACGTGAAATTATCATATAAAGAGTGTAAACCCTCGCCAACGTTTCGACTCGCGGTGGCGGTGAATTACGAGCAATTTATCATTAAGCTTCTTTCTGCCCTCTGGTGAATCTGCTCTTTCTGCGCGCCATCTTGTTCTTTCTTTTCTTGGCTTTTTTTTGTGACTTAAAACACCGAACACAAAGAATAGCCGATTTCAAAACTAGACGAACCAAATCCGAAACTAATGTTTTCCTTCACCGAGGGAGACACTTTTGCGGAGGCCAGACTCAAGATGCAGAGCAAAAAAAAATACTGACGACCCTCCGTCAGTCCGCCATTAGAGAAGAGAAAGAAGCGGGCAACAGTCAGTTGCGGTTCGGTGTTCTGAGTTGTCTTTTTGTTTCCTTGTTGCACGAACACATGCCTAGTGTGCTGCCTGGAGGAGCGCAGTTGCTTGAACCTGCTTGAATACGAAATGATGCCCGGACAAGCCAGGTGGAACGGATACGACGCTGGTCACGCTGCTGCTGACACCTTCCCTTTTTTTTTTGTATCTACTTGGAATATGTAAGAGTGTGTACGTAGATACTGACGTGGCACACAATGAATCTCGGACCAAACTGGTGTCTTCCATGGACACGGCTCCTCAGGGACTTCTCTCGGGAATTGAACAGGGCGCGTTATGCAAGCAGTCGATTGGAGTTCCTTTCCTCCACAACTGGACCAAAAAGGATGAGATGATTTTCCACAAGCTGACTGTTACTCAGTGAGCTCTACTCACAACAATACATCGCCCATATGGCATTAGAGCTAATGAAGGAACTATGTCTGTGTCCGCGCGCTGGCCGCAAATGACTTCATTAACACAGATGGCATGCTCGCGAATTGCTCGCAAAAGACGGCACTCCTGTATACTACCGAGCGCGATTGAAACGCCTCGTCAACCGGCATTTGGTGCCGGATTAACCGAAATTGAACGCCTGGCCGCCGGGGTGCTAGCAAAAAAAAAAAACCATGGAGCCCTCTTGCGTTGGCTTGGTTTAGTCATCGCTCAGTCGGTTGGTCCACCGGGAATCACCGAACTGCTGCAAACTAATTTCCTTACCTTTTTCCCCGTTGGCTGACCCATTTCCTTCGGCGCGCAACGCCGGGACCGCGAAATAAGTTCCTCCCCCTTCTGCGAGGCAACGCGGCGAGAGATCCGAGCTTCCTGGTGGCCGCGTAACTAGACCATGGCTAAGATGTGTAAAACACGCGGTAAAACAATCGCATCACTAATCGGCTACACACTACTCTCCGCGAGCACCTTCTTCCCCCACGAAATTCGTCGATCCAACGTCGATCGACCACTACCTTACAGCACCGCTGGCCTTGCCTTGCCTGGACCAGCAGTGCGCACCCTTTCGATGTGCTTCGTTGGGTTTAATGTTGGAAAACAGAGTATTACCTCAAGTTGTTATCATCGCTGCAAGCGCGTCGGTAGGAAACGTCGGTGGTCGCCGGTGATAACGTAGCGTCGTACTGATCGCCATCTCGCTGGATCTTTATTTGATGCTCTGTGGATAACAGGAAGAGAGGGGCGTGTAGCAAGCAGCAGTTGCAAGAACAACTTGATCTCCACGTTCCTAATTGAATGATCGTCAGACTTTCTGCTCTGGTTGTGTGCAGCATCTTACATAACTATGTTCCCGGGGTTCGTGCGGAATCCGCTTGAATACCGCTATCTCTTCACAAGTTCTACCGTTTCCAACGGTCACTAGGCGCGGGCCAAGACACGTCACTCACTGTTGCTGCTACTACTCCACAGCACGCCACGTCCAAATTGGCCTTCAACGTTTCACTTACATTAATTTAGCTCAATTAACAATGCCTGCACGAATTGTGTGGGTCTCGGCTCGGTCTTGGACTCTACTACTACCAGAAGAGGACGGCTGATGGTCGTTGGATCGATGCGTCTGCAGTGGTGGTCGCGTTTCCGAGCTCTCCAGCAGAGGTTGTTTACTCGTTACAGAGACGACGCCCCATATCGTGACTTTCATCTTGAATAGTTTGTGGATTCACCACGGTTCCACCGTTTCGAACACGCAGCGGGCTTCGGAGTCTCTATGTCAAGGTTCAACCGCCCCGCGACACTCACAGCACACGCCAGGGCACCATCAACAATAGTCGTGGAGCACGCGATGCACGAAAAGGAAATCCATAATTATTGTCACAATTAGTTCTTTGTTTTTTTTTAGGGGATGCCGATGGTCTCTCTACGCCATTTTGTTACTTTATGGTACTTCGTTCTAAGCGCAGGATGTGCACCGCCGGTGCACGCTTGATGAAGCGCAGTGGTTGAGAACAGGAGGTGGCCCCAGGTGTTCCAAATACATTCTCCATCAGCAAGAGCCACAAAAGTATGGACCGGAAACACGGCCGCTACACCTATCGAACCGAGCGAGCAGAGTTGGTACTTGCATAACAACAAGTACAGTACGCGCCGCCGTTCACTCTCGATGCGAATGGTGAATGGGAATTCAAATCGATCGATGCTCGCTGTCAGGATGAGTTCTACTAGTACCAACTTCGAAGCGGGGCAGACGGATACACATCAGCAGCTGACTCTGCTCTGCGTGTTTGAAAGTTAATCTGCGATTCATTGCACTCGCCCGCATTCTCACATTCACCCAACTTTTCGGTCTTTCTATGATCCGAAGGGGGACCGGTGCCGATTGATTGAAGGGAGTCCCCGGTTCGTCCAACAAAGCAACAATGACAGCGGCACAGCGGCCTCGGTCTGACACCGATCAGTGCTCATGCATTGCCTCCGCCACACCACCGTGTGCAGCTCTCGCGCGCTGATTGATTGAGGTGTGAAGCGAAAATGGTTCCAATAGTGAAGTTTATTTCCGTGTTCCACCCGGACGGCGGTCCCCGAAGGCCGTTTTGGGTGATCGGTAAAATCGGTACCGGGAGGGGGGGTGGGCTGGTAAAAATCTCCCAAAAAGGAAAGGAAAAAAAAGGCCCCCAAAATGCGTACCCATCCAGCCATCGGTGGATGGGGAGAGAGTCTACGGGGTGGTGCCCCTTTGGACCGCGCGAACCGGACCGATACCCCGATTTATGGAGTGGAAAGTTGGGAAATCGTGGTGGTTTTTTGGGATTCAGGTCAGATCGGCATCGTTCGCGCGCACAAACCAACCGGTATTTGAGGGACGAGAGTGTTTCATTAGGCTTTTGCTAATGGTGGCTTATAGTTTAATTACCAAGGTCATTCGGCGAATGGTTGCGAAGCGAAAGGCCCCAAAAAACCCCCAAAACGCATCGATGGTGATCCAAACTTTCCTGCAAGTACTCACTGCTGCTGCAACTCTTTTCTGAAGCATTTCTGAGAGTAGCGGTTGTGTAATGGATGGTAGGTGGAAGGTGGTTGCTTTGCGCGCTTGGGAATACACCTGGCGTTGGTATTTCATCAAGGGCCAAGTGTAAGTTCAGCATGTGAATGAAATGAGACCCTCGCTGGTGAAATAATTCAGTGTCTGGAACCACGGTAGTTGATCAAATTGTATACCTTCTAACATTTAAAATGTTACATTTACAGAGGAACATAGCTTGGACTTTGTATAATGTTCTGGCACATTTCTGTACAATGATCAGTTTTTAAGAAAAAGATCGTAAACGATCGAAAATTGAGGTTTGTAATGTATGGAGAACAATCCAAACGAAAGATCTTGGACGAATGTACCATCCTAACTATTGATGAGCAGTAGATCCAACGGACAACGGACAAAAGCCGTGCTCTAAAGTTTTACAATAAGACCTTGGCAAAGAAAAAACGAAACATATTTTAAAATGAATTGTACATGGATTCAAGTTGTGGAGTTCTATATCAGGAAGTTTTTTGTTTGTATTTATCAGGATGTTTTTTGTTTAGCAAAATATTTGCAGTTGTGGACAGAAAGTCAATATTCTCATCACAAACAAAACAATGGACTCGAAATTGTATCCGCTAGTCCACTTCTCCACCAGCAAACAGAGAAGTTGTACCGATTTGAAAAGATCTTGGAATATAATGGCTTCTAAAGAAACCAACAGGATCTAAACTCTGATGGAGAGTACCTGAAGAAATGAATGAATATTCATCAAAAACCTAAACAGAAAGGTATTCTCTAATTCCATTTTTATATGCAATCAATGGAAGCATCATAGACCATGCTGCAGATACAACATATGTTTGTGATTCCGGATCAAATCCGAACTAAATCACTCCCGCTTTACGCGGAACCCAATACACGATACTGACTGAGTGTAGGTAATGCCTGGCGAGAGTCGCGTGGCATCGACGGGTTACACACGATCGTGGTTGACTTCACGCCGCCAGTGCCCTCACGACACACCCGTAAGCACGGCCGGGGGGCGCTACAAATAGAAGCGTTCTGACACGAAGCCAATAGGCTCAGCACCACCAGGCCCACGTTTTCCACCTTTAATCGGATTAGCAGCAATTTTGCTGTCCAGCCGTAGAACGGTTCAATGTTAAGGGAACACTTGGAAGTTACGAGGGCGACGGCATGTTGCTGGTTACGTGTGGCTCGTCGTTGCGGAAATCTCAATCCACTTCGGGTCGTTGGGTATGTGTGGGTAACCCTACCTTTTGGCCAGTTCCCTTAACACTCCAGTTCATTTTCCTTCAACTACAAGGGATCATTTTTGAACACACGATCGCTGGAAACTAACTACCCCACCGAGGGTGAGTGATTGATCGCCGGCCAGCACCACCAGCCGAGATTATGCAATGGAGATTTGTCTTCAGGAAAGTGGCCAACTTCAAGCTCCAAGCTCCCCATCCGTTTCGCGATGCTTGGACCGAAACAGACACACAAAGATTGGCGGCATTGGGGTTAGTATAACACCGACGGGCGAAGACAGAACTGGATCCATCCTCGTCTCCCTCGTCCGTCGGCGTACGGAAGTGTCACGGTTTTGTTGTCGAGGCGCGGTCCCAACATCGCTCTCGGTATTAGATAAGTGCCAGCAGAAGACAACACCACCAGCACACGACAAAGCCTGCGAACCATCGCCCGTTGGCCAATAGTCAGAGTCTGTGTTGTCTGCGGCATTGCGCATTTCGTCGCTCTTGTTAAATCGCCTCGTAATTGTGGCAGCATAATACTGGGAAAAGTCCAGCTACCGAGTGCTCTAGTGTACCAAACAACACACTGCCCCAACGAAAATGTCATCGTTTGTTTGCTCGCTGAATTGTTTGGGTCCCCTGGAGTGGGCTTTTGTCTTGCGTGGATCATCCTAATGGTTCTCATCACGGGTTTCTGTCTCTCGTTGGCAATGCGAAATGCGTTTGCCGCGCATGATTTATGCAAACAATTTGGCGTTGCTCTCATTTAGGTTTCTAATTTTTTTTTTTATTTCTTTTCCTCACCCAAAGCGCACCATCGTTGGGTACACGCGTGAATGGTGAAAGACGGACGCGCGTTGCTTTCGTTGTTTCGTCGGTAGGAAATAAAATATTTGTAAAAGAGATTGGCGGCGGCACTCAGAAGGTGGTGTGGTGTAAGCCTTGGCTCATCATTACCATATATCTGTCAGCTGATTGCACGACGTAACGATGCAGCAGCATCATCGTAGTCATCGTCAGATGGTGGCAAAAAATCCGGCGACCCCAAAGGATCACCGGATCGCGTATCTCTCCCCATTCATCAGCCGAGCGCGCGCGCGCGCGCCCGCGGTCTATTTGAGTTCGGCGGTGTGTTTGTTGTCGAATCTTTTTTTCTTCCAACAAACAGCCAGCCAGCCAGCCAGCCAGTTGACGCAGGCAATCATCAGCAGCTCCCCAAACGACGGTTCGGTTTCACAATCAGCAGCAGCGCAGCGCCACGGTATCCGCAACAAGTGCAACGCTCACACATATGCTCTGCGGGGCACGCTTCTTTTCTTTTTATACTACAGCAGTAGCGCACATTCATGGATCTTTATGTATCCGAGGTGACAGGCAGAGGGAGCGACAGCATGTTTTTCTTTTCGCCAACAACAACAACATCGGTGCTCTATTTATGTATGCATCTCGTTTTGATGCCGAAGGTGGTGAATTCATTTCTCAACCCCACAGAGAGAGAGAGAAAAGACCGCCTTGCGATTCCACGCGATTCCGTGTCGTTGTTTCGGCGCGAGCACGAATTGTTTTGTCACTTGATCCTCCGGCCCCTCGAACCTACTCCGAGGTGACGGATGTGGTGTCGATTAAAGAGGGTTGGTGGTTCGGTGGAAAACTGCATTTTCACAAAACATCATTCCCCTGTCAGCCCCTGAGCTGCTGACGAAAGTGAAGAAGTTCTCACCTTTGATACCAACATCACACCCCCCACCGAATGTCGAATGGTGCGCTTCGTCACGTCGCGAGAAAGGAAACTGCTAAAGATTATGCTTAACTTCCGTTGGTTTTTTGTTCGTCTTCGCACGCGGCATCGAAGCGTGTTGTGCGTGCAGGAGGATGGCGGCAAATGAGAATAGATTATGCAGCTGAAAACGATGAATGGTGGAAAGGTTACGGAACAGCAGCATCGGAGAGCCTCACGAACGAGATGATGTCTTCAATGATGTTGATGATGATAATGATGATGATGATGAAGGGGAGCAGCACATATCTTGAGAGATGCGTTCATTTGAGCAAGGCAAGCAAAGCTGCTAACCGTCGTGATCTATAATGTTTATCAGCTTCCCGGCCATGCGCTTACCTTGATGGCAAGCAAGTCGCACACAATGAGAGAGCGACACGTTCGACGTTTGAGGCGTGCGAAATGATGTACCATTCATTGTAGTTCGGGAGCAGTTTGTTCGCTTTTCCCTGTTTTCAGTTCTCTTCTTCCTGTTGGTTCGCAAGAGGGCAGCCGAGGAAGAGGAACTGCTACGCTTCTCCACTCGATGTAATCACTAGTGACGGACCACGGAAACCGGGCATTAAATGAAAGCTGTGCGATCGTATCTCGCGGTGCTGTTTACGTTAGCACCTTCCTTATCTCTACACCCCCAAAAGCTGCTTGCATAATTATCGGCCCTCTTTGTGATGAATGATGCGACAACTAGCTAGCCAGCTTATGTAGATGCACGGACAGTTCTGGCGTTACTTTGGCCGTCGATGGATGGATCGGTGGAAATGGTGTCCAACGTACACCGAAACGATCAGCAACGGCGTGACTATGAATATGCAATGGAATGTTGTTTTCTGTTCCGTTTCGAATTTTAAAAAACCCTTTCATTTGCTGACTATTTATGTTTAGTTTTAGTACATTTTAGGGACGCTTTTGTAACCAGCAACTGTACCAGCGACTGTGGAAATGATGTGTCAAAGACGATCTTATGCAGCTCGATGCTAGACGATTCAACCGACCATCGGATGTCGTAACACAACGCACTCCAAGAAGTACTCGAGTTCTCGTGCCCTGGCTCGCCTTTGTTGGATCATGCGCTGCTCTGCTCCTCGTTGTTGTATGCAGCCGCCATGAACGCTTACAGTAGGCGCGAGGGACACTACGATGCAGCAGCAGCAGCAGCGCACCCACGGTTTCCGGTTCGCGTTGTTCGCGTAAAGACCAGTTTCAACTATCAACTAGCAGCGCGCAACGCAATGCAAAAGGCACAAAACGATAGGACGCGACGCGCTGGTTGGTGTTGCTGCTGCTGGTGGGCCGCCGTTGAGCCCTGCTCTGGCTCGCCTCGTTGTCGTGGACCGCTTTTGGTCTTCTGGATCCACAGCCCGCACACCGCACCGCAGCATCACCGTAGTAACGAGTACAGCAACGAGTCGCGTCGGTCTCTGTGTGCTCCGTACCATGATGCCATTGGCGGATGTGTTTATTTTATATTTTCAACCTCCAGCACCACAAGCCTTCGCTCTGCCGCGCTACTACCAGGAAAGCTAATTTTCCTTTCGTTCCATCCGTTGCGAGCGGCAGCATAAGACACCCGGGAGACCTCTGGTTAATGTCTTTCAAGGTGCATCTGTCCATTGAGGTGAGCTCTGTGTGAATGTGTATGTGCGTAGAAGGAGATCTTTCTCGCTCTCGTGGAACGGTCCCTCGTGTAATCCCGATTTGCATAACAAAACTTTTGCGTAAGCGCACGAGCCTCTTGTGTTGTCCCTAAAGGTGGTGTCACTAGAGCGACACTCAACTAGGCGCTGCAAGGCGGCGTGCTTTGAGCTGCGGTCCACCTCCTCCCTCTTCCCCCTTGTAATCAGCTGGTATTGTGTTACCACGGTAAAGTGTCGGGGTTTGGAGTTTTCTCTCGAGTTTTCCAACACACCACCACACCTTAATTTGTATCCGAGTGACTGTAGTAATGCACGCCCGGCGTGATAATTACCAAATTAATTCCATATAATCACTCAACAGGGTTCCGGCACCTCCTCCTGCTGGTACTGGTGTAACTCTCCCTCGACTTGATCGAGTTGATCGAGACCCCCCAGAGGGGGGGGCGCTTGCGAATGAAAGGGCTCTCTAGCATCTCCATCTGTGCAGTGTGGTCATTGCACTGGTCGATTTGGACCGGGATGTCTCCGATCCGATCCGATAGATGGTATGAGAAAGACGGTGAAAGAGAAATCGAACTTCAAAACGACCTGACCGGCTGTTGGGGTATGGTGGTGGCATTGCCTCAACCACCTTCTTGTCGGCACTCAGTTTACGCGTGACATGTTCGCGAACTATGCTCCCCAGCACACAAACGATCGTACGTCCATCATGCTTGTCGCCGTCTATCGCGCGCTCGATCTCTCTCTCGCCAGTAGCGTGGCATCCAGTCGAATGCAACCCGTTTCGTGGCACAATCTACAGATGGGAATCGCGCAGCATCATCTCGAACATGCGAACGTTTTGCAAAGTGATCTCACGTGATCTGTTGGCGCAAGCTTATCGCTCACGTTGTCATGTGAGTATGTGTTGCCAAGTACGTTCTGTACATTCGTTCGGAATGTCTAATGATGATCTGCATCTGATGAGGCACGGTGCACGGAGTGTCGTCTGTAGAGGCTGCTTGATTTCTTAATTCGCGCCGTTTTGCGACTCAACATTGGATTGCTTCATTTTCCCATCGAGCAAATTGGGGTCGGATGGCAGTTGATAAATTTGAGTTAAAACGTGGATAAAACCTTTGCCGTTCACGTACACGTCCTTCCCCATTCTGCTGTCGGCCGCATCACGCTGAGTCGGTATTCCACTGGTCAGCATTCCATAGAATGCGACGCTCTATGTCTATCCAACGCCAGCCAGCCACCAAGCCAGCCTGAGTGAGTGAGTGGAAAATTGACGGACAAAGGCTTTCCCTTTAACGGTTGCCTCGATCCAGTTCAGCTTTAAGCGGCTTTCTTGGGCCAGTTCCGGGATCCATTGATTTGGGCTTCAAAGTCAAACGTGAACGAGATCGATGACAGCAGCAGCAGTTGCAGTGCCGTATTGATGAACGATCGCGAAAGTAGCCAAAGTGTTTGGAATTATTGTAGATCCAGTTGCTAGCTGTGTAACTGAGGCTCGAGACAACAGTCGGCACAAGAGAAGAAGGAGAGAACTCGGGCGTTCGCTTGAGGACGCCGTGATGTAATATCGTCGGATCAGGCAAACAACAACCATACCATTCTCCTATGTCCATACCATCGGCGAGCGATCGAGGAGGAGGGTATTATTTTTATCCCAAAAGGTGTGCACCCCGAAAACAAACAGGAGAGTAGCAGCGGCAGCAGCTGCGGCAATGGAAGCAGCAGCACCAGAGCGCTCTGGCAACGGACAGGCGGATCAGGATGATGAGGAGGGCAATCAAACGAAGATTTATTATTCATGGAAAGCCATTCGAATTTTCCGCTCGATGTTGTTTGGATTGTGTTGGCAGCAGCCTCCGGCCTCACTCAGAAGAATCACCAAGGCGTGCCTAAACGTATTAAAGGCCCAGGCTAGTGAATCTGTTTCACATAATCATTTGCTTAGCGGAAGTTGAACTGTGAAACTGGTACTACCTTATGTGTAGGGGGATGGTGTGGTCGCCATAGACATTCATATTGATGATGCGACTAGTAGTGATGCTACAATGAGTGCAGTTCATGGGCGTATGTTATTGCTACTTACCGTGGACAGTATTCGATGTTGGAGGCGGTTTATGTTACGGTCCAAATTACGGACAATCAATTTGGGAACTGGCAGAGAGATTGGTATTGTGATTAACCTCAGTGTACACAGATAATGTTAGTGAAAGGGAACTCGATCTCTAAATGGTGATCCAGGGAATGGAACCAATATACGAGCGTACATTGTAAAATTCGTGCCTAATATTCTCCCCTGAAAGCTTAAGCTGAAAACTGTAGGACACACACCAAAGCATTTAACAGTGATCGTCGTTTGATCTTCGCCATGTATCTTCTACGACGATCGTTTAAGGAGTCTGTACAAACATTGAGCCTCTTGATAGCCTTTAACAGAGATCGCTCGTATCGTGTGAGGATCGTGCCTTGTTTATGCAGAAAGCAAATAAACAAACGAACTGAAACGAGCGGAAACCTCTCATGCTTTGACCATTCTGGCCAAATGGGGGTTGCAGCGCGCATTTCTCTTCACAATTGAACGGTTATCGGCAAGGCGGACCTAAAAAGAAGGAAGCCAGAATTCGTAATTATCATAATCATGTAAACATGCAACAGCAGAGCGAATACTATTTTTGGCGACGTGCCTCCACCTCCACCACCTACTGACCTAGGTGGCAAACACTCCTGCCTCTGCTCCTACCCGGCCCCCATACAGTTGTATAATCGCCGACGTTACCGGCTCAGAGATTGCTTTTCCCAGCGCCGAGTGCTCACGATTTCCATGATATCGCTCGGAGGGGTTTTTTTTTTTGGTTTTTTGCCTCCTCCCTGCAATCTCTTCTTTCTTCTCAGATGTGATCACCTCACTGCCACTTTCACCACCACCACCACCAGTGGCATAGCACGAACGCGAGGCCACCGCTCATGGTGATGATCATGATTCGAACATTTTCACGGTTAGCAATATTTTAACATTGCACGATCGTATGTTGCTAGAGTGTGTGGTGCATGGAGCTAGGGATTTAGGTGGTGGCCACAAAAAGGGAAGCTGCTGCAATCCCCTCCTCACGATGGTCAAGGGGTTTGTCAAGACTTGATTAGGTATGTTTTTCATGATCATCCTTCGTGTGGGACATGGTTAGGCACGGCAAAAAATGATTAACTTGACGGATCAATTAATCGGATGCGCTTGATTTTGAGAGCATAATAGCTTTACACGATGTAAGACAATGTAAAATCCATTGGCGGCGGTCTGCGTTCAGGGTGTTGTTGCGTTGCTCTACGCTGCGTTGATTGAATTCGATCTCAATGTAGGGGATCGGGTTTTGAAAGCAACGAGCAATCCCCCGAGTAGCATAATTATGTTCACAAGTTTTGAAGCCGATTTTAAGGCTGCCCCTTGAGGCAAATCCGTACCCTTGGGTGAAGCAACGTGTTGTGTGATAAGAGCGCAACGATAATCCACCATCTCTGCTGGGCTCTGCTCTCTGTGTTCTGTAATATGCCGCAGCAGCAGAGATAGCCGGATGAAAATTGGCTGCCGGCCACAATGGCGGCCCCCGCCGGTTCGCTCCGGTATTTGCCACCGGTATTTGGTGCCAACGAGTAGCTCCCGGTCCCTCCCCTCCTCCCGCAACTGCTGCCGACAGTGTTATCCAACAGTGTCGGTAGCCGCTTGCGAACAAGTGTTAAATTGATTTTCCATTCACAACATCGACGCACACAGCACCGGTGACGAGGGCGATTGTTTTTCTTTTTTTTTTTTTCGTTCGTTTCTGAGTGGCGCTTGTTGGCCACAAGACAGTCCACTGTTTCATGCTCCACACCGGCGATCGGTAAGAGATCGGACTGGCGCTGGGCCTGGTGGTTATGGTAATAGTTTATGCGAACAGGAACGAATGCTTCATGCTACGATTGTCAGAGGGAAGGAAGGGACAGGGGCAGCCTAACCAAGTCCGTACACCACCCCGGGGCGTTGGAAATGTTTTTGACAGCAGGAAGGAGCGGCCGCCGGACCGAAACGTCGTAACAGACCGACCAAGAGAGAGAGAGACACGGTGTGGTGGATATTCATATCGCGCTCGATGTGGAGGTGGTGCTCCCTTTCCCTTCCCAAAAGGGTGAACTAACTAGACCACCTACACCACCCCACACCCCTCCATTATTTACCCTTTTTACGATCCCCAAAAACGGCATGTTAACGGCCTCCGTACGAAAGAAGTCACCAGAAGAGCTTGGGTTTGGGAATGTGGTCCGCGCAAAAGGTGCTCCATAACACTGCTACTGGGTAGTAGATGGTACCTCGAATGGCGCAACCAAAAATGTGTGGCGCGCATGACGCACACAGCACCCCAAACATCCTTTTGCAAACCGCGGAAACATCATGTTGGTACAAAGTCGTTTTGTCCAAGAATGGCCAATTTGTGGTGGTGCCTTTCGCACGTCGCGTGAGACGGTGAATGGCACTCGCTCGTTTTGCAGGCCAGGTGTGCTGGAAAGGTACTAATTTTCGTTATTGCCACCCATCTCCATCGTGCACATTGCGCGCGGACATTACGCGATAGAATACAATCCGGAGAAGCGTCTTGTTAGCTCCACTTTGCACTAAAACCACCCCTTTGCTGTCGGCTATGTAGATGGACGTCTGTTGCATCGTTGGTTGGCCATCAAATTGTTTTGATTCATTTGCGTGTTCCACAGCCGCGGCTGTGGCTCAAAGGGTTTTCGCACGAAGTTTTGTTTTGCAATTCGGATGCAATCGTCGTGCTTCGCGTCGTTTGATCATCACATCTTTTCATGTTGGCCACTGGATCGTTTTACAGAGTGTTTCAGGAAAAAAAATTGCAAACAATTTTTTGAGATTTTTTTCCAAGACTAGAATGCCATAAAGTGGCATTGGTGTACTTGTGAGACAAGTGTCCCAAATTATGTTTTACCAGTCAAAGGCATAATCGTTAGTTACATGTTTGATGCGCACGCGAAGAACTGTAAAAGAAATCCTGCAGTTAACAAATGCCATCTTCCAACTACTAAAGTGTACACCAAACGATGTATTTAAAAAAAAGGATTTTTCTAAGGAAATTAGTGCTCTTTCTCTATATTTGTGTGCACTGCAGAAGTTGTCAGATCACTTAAAGAATAAGGGAATCAAAATCAAATGGGAACAATGGTGATACCCATTTATTTAAAGGGGAAAAAATATAAAGGCGAATTCCATGTCCCACATGATAAACAATAATTCATAAGTCAAAAATGGCTTGAAGATATCGTCTACGAATCAATGCTTTGGGGCATGCGACTGTACACGGTTCGTTTCTAGAAACGTTCGGGATTCTCGAAACAAATGGTTTGAAAGAACCTCAAATTTATACATAAACTGACGTTAAAATGAATACTAATAGCTCTATCTATATTACAAAAAAACACGTTTCTTTGTGGGTTGAAGAAAACTTCGAGTACTTGAAAATATTGCTTTTAGCTGGATGGAGTCATCCCTCATTTCATCATTTGTTGCCGTTTAAATTATCGTATAGAACATAATAAATTTGCTGATAAAAGCAAAATCTTTCATTGATGTTCAAAGCATTTTTTTTTAATTTGCGTTTTTATTGTATTGCTTTGAATTGGTTTGAACACCAATAAAGGATTTTTGTTTTTTTTTTGCACTCCCTGTAGCAAGGTTGACAAAAGCTTGGTTACCTAATGAAAGCTGCCCTCGAATGTGATGCAGGAAACGCACCGAGACACCGCGCCGAGAGTTTCGAATGCTCAAAATGGT
>NC_064878.1:29959095-29974095 GCF_943734665.1 Anopheles aquasalis | reverse complement strand
GCTCATGGTACGTTTGAACGGCTTTGTGAAGAGATATAATGGGAAAAGTTATCATTTTAGGTGAACGATATTAACACCAATGTTGGATTGATACACTCTAGATCAGTGGTCTCAAACTCGCGGCCCGCGGGCCGCATGTGGCCCGCCAAACTATTTTGTGCGGCCCGCGGCCACATCCGCGGAATATATTTTAGATGTATTTGTTCATTAATTGTATGATTTTTTTTATTTTTCTATGCGCAAGTTGGAATTAAAGATTTGTGTTACATCTACAATGACAATAACGTTCGATGAATTGAATAAAGAAAAAAATTCTCAACATTTCAACATTCACCTCATAATGGTGCGGCCCGCGGACTCGAGGATTCCTTAAACTGCGGCCCGCTGCTTTGCTGATATTGTCCTTTGCGGCCCGCGTGCCTAAATGAGTTTGAGACCCCTGCTCTAGATTATCATCGGAGAAAAACCAGCGTATTACGGATTATCTAAACGTTTATGGAGAATCTAAGATTCGGCCTTTCGATTCAAAAGTTAAACAAATTAGAGTATTATTCTGCATTGCCTTATCGTGCTTTCTCTATTGATTGCAGCTCGAGTGTGCATCAAATTAACCCATCCATGATGAAGAATACGTAACATAACAATGATGAATTCGGTTCGTAGCATAGAAATACGTACAAGGAATGTCCTGTTTGTAAATTCAATACGCTTTATTAATGTTTTTCATTTCAAATTACATAGCACTGAACCTTGGATCCATACTTTTTTATGTTTTTGGAATTCCATGTGTGTCTTCATGTCTTGGACAGTTATTTCTTCTTTTCTTCATTTCATACCGTTTTGTAAGAAAAGGGAAGAGGTACAAACTAATACAAATGTTCAACTAGGATACTAGTACTGATGTGTGACGTATCGCTTGTTATAGATCTCCACGAAATTTGCGTTAGGAAACTTTATGTGCGCCATGAGGAGAGTGTTGCTTTCAATGTGGCATAGGTGTAGAAGTGCCAACCTACGCACCTGATACATGGGGGCTGGCATTTCAAGGAAATACTCCACTGTAATACGACAACAGCAGAACTGCAACACACGCAAATTTTTAAGAAGGGATAGGACTTGGAATGTTTCAATGGATGGTCGCCATTCGTTATCTCCACTGCACAAACATAAATCCCTCAGGTGGTCCAAAGAGCTGATGGTGTTGTTCATTATATTACGTTCATTCTCATAATCAATACGCAACGCAAGAATTCTAATCGAATTTGGAAGCGCTAGCAAACTTGCAGCACCCAACACAGTGGATCCTAAATCGACTTGCTCTAGCAGGGTTAGTTTCTGTAAGTCAATATTAAGAACACAGCTTCCCGGAGGCCTGATGGACTTCAATGTTAGCCGACGCAGGGTGCTGAGCTTGGTGATATGGTCAAAGTTGCGCGGATCAAACAGTTGCAACTCTTTTTGGAAGTGTAATTCCTTCAGCGAGGTACAGGTATCACAAATCTCAATAAAGAGACTATCCATTAACTCGCTCGAGAATTCCATTCTCTCTACCAGCCGAATTCGATGAATAATTGACGATGCATTTGATTTGCTTGCGGTTCCCCTTAGAGTGACTTGCCTAAGTTTAGCGAGTACTGGTGGATGAGGGCTGTCCACGGGACGACCAAGTGAAAACAGAGGACCTTTAAAGGAACGTAGCTGAGGCATATCAACCACGAATCCAGCGGCTTCCAGCTGCAGATGCTCCACAGTAGTGCTTCGCATCGTTGGTATAACATCTGCGCTTAACGAAACGAATCCGTTTGACTTTAGCCATACGGATCGCAGCTTTGGCATCTCAACTATCGCCTGCATCATTGGAAGAATAATACGACTGTCGGTGAAAAGTCTAAAAATAAGCTGCAGGGAAGTTGTAGTTGCTGTAACCTTTGGGTGAATTATTTCCCAGATCGATCGGAAGCTATCGATCACATCCATGTTTATGACGATGCATAAATGTCTATACTTTCGTTCCGTATGTTTCGCAGTATGTATAAATTTCTCTACGAGATTTGTAACCGTCTCTTTTCGTTGCTTATAACTTTGGAAAAGCATCTTTGGCCTTGGTATATCGATGTTGAGCATGAATCTACTAACATAAGAACTGTGAAAGACAATATTGTTCCATCTCTTACACGTGCGTGACACGCTTTTCACATTTTCGATGTCGAGATGGTCAAAAATAATACAGAGCACCTAGAATGAAAAGACACCAGACAATACCATAGAGGACACCTTATTGTAATACAAATGCAGTTCATATTTTAACTAATTTTTTTTTTTTTTTATTATATTATAGAGGTTTTAAACTTTAACAGTTCTTTCGCCTCTTATATTTTAACTAATGTTCTTGGCTTACCTCATCGGGTAGGATATTGGTTAGATTTACACACTTGCAGGACTTCATTGTCATCTCTATATATTCCTGAACGATACCATATTGACAACTTCGTGCACTTTCAGGTCATTTAGAGATAAGACGAAGTTTCCAATGAGTGATGGTATCGGATTTTGCGGATATTTTTCTGAAAGAAACGGCATATTGGTTAACGGAGAGTGGCGCGCTTCCGCAACGCCAGGAAATGTTACCAGGACACTGATTCACTACGCTTATAGCACATTGATTGTAGAAGGGCCTTATCACTTCAGCTTACCTTGTATAGTTGCACAAATGAACTTGTTTTACTTAAAATAAGAGGATTTAGAGCGCCCGCTTTCGATCGTCGATCCATCAATTCGCGCGGATTTTCCATCGCGCCGAGACAGTAGCCCGTTTATACGCAATCAACATCGAGGATACCATTTATTGAGGGATGCTGCGCGATGCCATTTCGGAAGGGTAAACGAAGATTGACGAATTGAGCTCTTTCAAAAGTATGATCACCGTTCAAAATTATTTAATTTATTCATCTTAACTTATATCTATCAGTCTGTTAACTCACGAGTGTGACGGTGGCCGCTAATTCTAAATGAAACTCTTTCTGATGCAAACGATTTGGAAACAGATTCTAATGCAGATCCTCTTGTGTTGATTGCCTAAAACGATTCATTCACTTTTGATCGTGGCTCTGATCTGGCTCGAAGTTTACTGGCGATAGGAGGGCGTCTAATTTGAACATAACAGGTTCATCCCCAGCGGCCCTTGGCCGCTCCTGCTGTTCGTCTTGCAAGATACCATCCAAGTCCGCTAGATCCAACTGATCTACGCGGTTGCGCTGCAGAAACAGTTTCATCTGCCGTTCGACATCACTGTCGAAGTAATGGTCCAGCTTCATACCGGTGCTATCCAACCGGTGCTGCATTTCGGTAAAGTTGGCCTCCAGCTTCAGATCGTCGGCCACGGAATCGGTGTTTGTCGTGAGCAGATCGCCGATCTCTTGCGATTTTTCACCGATCCTACACAGACTGCAGCGGGTCTGCTGTAGTTTTCGCCGGACCGCCTGCAACTCTAGTCGCTCCTTGCTGAGTTCGATCTTTTCCTTCGCCAGACGATCTTCTCGTTCGGATACCTCACGAAATTGGCGTTGCACTAGCTGCATCTTAAGTTGCAGGTTCTGTTCCGCCTTCCGGACGCTACGGTACACGTTTTCGGTATTTCGTTCCCTCTGCCGGGCTCGTTCCATGGCCGATTCCAGCTCATCCGACCTTTCGCGCAAATGTCCTTCTCGGGATAGCAATTCCCGTCGTTTTGTTTCAAACTGACGCTGCAGTTGTAGGTATCGATCCTTTTCCCTGTCCGCTTGCCGGGTCGCCTCTTCCGTTACTTTTATTGCGGCGTCTATTTCCGCTTGCGAGGTCGTTCCCTTCAGCTGGCCGCTACTGGACTGGAGTTGAGCCATCGTCTCTAGTTTGACCTTCTCCTCGAGTAACGCTTGTCGTTCTTGGCCAAGCTTTTCCTGCAACCGCTTGTGCTCCTCCATTTGCAGCAGTTTCAGTTCGGCAATACGATCCTCTTCGTGCTGATTCCGTTCTCGGAGAAATTGTTTTTCCTTCTCGAAGCCTTGCCTTTCCGCTTCGAGCTTGACGCACTTTTGCTGATATTCCCAACGTTCTTGTGACGATACCTGAAACAAAATTAAGGAGATGTTTAGCGGACCGCGGAAGTGGTGCACCGCCGTTCCTTTCTACTCACCTTTGTCATTTCTGTTACTTTGCTCTCCAACAGCTCCACCAAAGACAGCAGACGAACCTTCTCTTCATTGGTCGACTCACGTGTTCGCTCCAGAAGTCTCTGCTGATCGTCGAGTTGCTTCTCGCGTGCCTTCAACTGCAAGTCTTTCTCCTTCTGACTGAACTCTATCTGATCCTGCAATGTGTCACGCAGCTGCTGCAGATCGCCCGATGCGTTCTCCAGGTAGCTCGAGGCATTCTTCAGCACCTGTAGGTAGGATTGGTTCTCCTGGACGACGGAAAACTCGAGCAGCTTCGATTCACGTATCGTGGTGATCATTTCCCGATGATCCTGCCGCAGTTGCTCTAAGCTTTCCTCGTAGCCTTGCTTCAGTTTCTCAATTACCTTCCGATGGTTTTCCTCCATTTCTTTCACGTGCTCGAGATGATCTTCGATCAGCTTCGTTTTCTCCAGCTCGAGGGTGTGCACTTTCGATTGATAAAACTCTTCCAGCTGCTTATTGTCATTTTTCAGCCGTGTTTCCATGATCTTGAGGCTTTCTTCTAAAAATCCCGTTTGCTTCTTGTAACTTGCCTCGAGCAACGACAGCTCCTGCTCATGATTAGTTGTCAGGTTGGCGATCAGGTCTTCCAACCGAAGCTTTTCCATTTCCAATCGCTTCACGTCGGTTTGCAGCTCTACTTTGGTTAGTGGATCATCGATTTGAGCCTCGTGTGACACACTTGCCGAGGAGATAAACGGTGCCCCACTATCAAGACGCGAGTGCAGTGTCGCAGAGGGCGGTTGATTCATGATGAGCTGAATGTTGGCATTAATTCGCTCCTGCTGCTTCGACAGGAGCTCCTCCAGGGCATTGTGGCGTTGAAGTTGCTTCTGTAGAAGCTCGTTGAACTGTGCTTCCTGTTTCTGGAGGACCGATCGCTGCTTCTGCTGCATATCGTACAGGGCTTTCTCTTGATTTTTCATCTGGTTAACGACGGACAGCTGAAAGTCCTGCTGTTCCATCGCCAGCAGAGCGTTTTCCGTCTCTGCGTTCACAAACTGCAAGGTACTTGAGAATACCTGAGGATCAGGTACGATCAAAGGTCGAATTGTTTTATCTTCTTCCGTTTTCGGCTTCAGTTCCTGCTTGACTGGAGCAACTGTTTCGCCAACTTTTACTGTCGCAGCAGGAATTGGCCCAGTGGTGTTGGTGGTGGACACCGGTGGCAATGGTTTACTAATTGGTACCGGTATAGCTGGAACCGAATCGACTTCATTCGAATTGTTATCTTCATTCAATCCTAACCAATCTGCTCCACCTTTTTTGGCCGACGGTCGTGATTCACGGCGCACCGGTTTGTCTTCCGCCGGAGTGGCAAACAAACCCAACGGATCGTTCAGAGCTGAAATGGAGGATTGGCGACGTCCACTGCGCCTGGGTGCCAACGATGAGCCACTTGGGGCGTACCCACCCATGACCGTGGCTTCTGTTTGTACATTTTCCGACGTTTCCGTCGACTGACGGGATAGATTGCCCGTAGTGGTCGTGGTCGATGGTCCTTCCTCTTTCGTTGTCGTAAGGCTCGCTCTCGGTTTGGCGACCACACTCTTGGCCGGTACTTCCTTCGTCGAAGCCACCAAAGGTCCGCCGAGAATATCGTCCAGGATGCTTGATTTGGACTTGGGTTTCTTGGGATCGAAGCCAAGATCCGACAGTAGGTCGCTATCATCGAATGAAATCTCCTTTTTCTGGGGTGTTTGTGGCTTGAGCGCCGGGGCATTCGTCCCTTTGGCCGGCGTTCCAGATTTCTTGCCTTGTACACTCGTTAAGCTCGTAGGTTGCTGCACGGTCGCTGATGTCGAGGGCTTCGAGTAGTCCAGCGATGCGGGTTGGTTCCTATCCGGAGCACCAGAGACGGCCGGTTGTTCCGATTTGATAACACTCTTCGGAGCCTCCGTCGATTTGATACCAAACAAATCTTCCATTTTACTTGATTTGCTTGCTTTGGCTGGTTTTTTCGTCCCCTCATTACCGAACAAGCTATCGTTGCTGCCATCGCTCAGCAAACCGTCCAGCGGATCGTCCAGATCAAAATTCATCACTTGCACTTTACTAACTTACTATCCGTAGAGGCTTTTTGATGCAGAAAGTCTCTAAAATGTAGTGAAATTAAACAAACCAAAACAGTTTTAGTTGTTAAACCGTTTCCATGGCAACCGTTGCCTCTCTTCTTCTCTGACAAACATTTCAGTTTATTTGTAAATGAACTTCAATAAATGAAATAAATTAACTAAGCGAATTATTTAAAGAGCTACTCAAAAACGTCGTATTTGCATTTCTTTTAAACAAATAAAAAAAAACTATTGAAGCGCTCGAACCCATGGCATAAACACATCGAACCAGCTGTCAAATCGCGTATGTCACGCGAAATCAAAACAAATCTTGCGTAAACAGAAAATTCCGGTCGGCTGCTCGTTGCAAAAATGATTTTAAGGATCAAAGTGCAATAGTTTAAGCGAAAAGAATTCTACAAAATTGAAAAAAACATCGTCACTGAGAATGCTGACTTTCTGTGCTCGCACTGCCGTGGGACAACCGATCGTGAGGGAAGGGCTCCGGAAAACCCTTCTACATCAACCGGTGCGGTGGCTCGGCGGAAGAGGCTCGGACCCTGGCCGGAATTTTAGGATAAGAACAACCACTTATTATGTAGCGGCGGCCGGTGTTCTGACCGTTGGGTTAAGCTATGCGGCCGTACCGCTGTATCGGATGTTCTGCCAAGCTTACAGCTACGGTGGTACCACTAGTCAGGGACACGACGGCGAAAAGGTGGAGAGCATGCAGCGCATAAAAGATCGAGTTATTAAAATCAAGTTCAACGCCGACATCGGTGCTTCAATGCGCTGGAATTTTAAGCCACAGCAGACGGAAATTAAGGTAAGACTAAAGTGCAGCGTTTGGCGGCAAATCGCATCGAGGAATTGATTAAAACATCTAACCCATTCTAGGTGGTACCGGGAGAGACCGCGTTGGCATTTTATTCTGCCAAAAACCCTACGGACCATCCGGTGATCGGTATCAGCACGTACAACGTCATTCCGTTCGAGGCTGGGGCCTATTTTAACAAAATACAGTGCTTCTGCTTCGAGGAACAGCAGCTCAACCCGCACGAAGAGGTCGATTTGCCGGTGTTTTTCTACATCGATCCCGAGTTCATCGAAGATCCGAAGATGGAGCTGGTGGACTCGATTACGCTATCGTACACGTTCTTCGAATCGAAGGATGGGCTCAACATACAGATGCCGGTTTATGCGAAGCAGCATGCAGCATAGTTGGAAAATTAGGTGTAAATAAAGTGTGCGTTGTTATCAATTGCTGCTCGTTACGGTGCTTTTTTGTAGGAGGTGGAAATCTTGATAAGCGAATGAACATTCCCAGGGTGCGCCAGGCATGGCTGTTTGCCTCTTCCTTCTGCGATGGTAATAGGACAGCTTTTAGGTTTAGTCCGATTTCTCATAGGAATAGATACTTGTTACGTTCGTACCTTCGTATAAACCTCCAGAAAAGAGATCCTAGAGTACGACGGTGGATTAAGCGACGAGGTGATAGCAGTTGTTTGTTAGATAGCAAGAAATTTGGATCCTAAATTATATTTTTCGTTTCTGATGACAAATAACGAGGACGAATCCTTTGTTCTTTTAACCTAAGGGCTGTTATTTCTTGCGCACCCAATTCTGCTCGGAAACCTTGCAATGTACATTGAAATATTTAGGAAGATAACGCTTTCCACATAACTTTTTATAAGAGGGTCTATCTGATCACGCTAGGAACTGGCGATATATTTTTTTAACATATATAAGGACGGACGAGCCGTATGTTTAACTGGCGATATTTGTTGTTGAGCATTACCGTTTCACACATTGATACAAATAGTACTGGCTTATATCATTTCAAGCTTATCTGGCGGAGACACCAAATGTATGTGCATAAAAATCGCTACCATTGTTAGCAGTATCTTTTAGGTCTGGGGCCGGTCTGCTCATTCGGTAAAAAACTATGAATGTAGATAACAGATACCATTGTTTGCGTAAACGTATTGGATCAGCGATCAAACATCTGCCAATATGGTGTTTGAAGAGCACCATGTGATTCGAAAATTTGGAATATGGAAGGTCTAATCCTGAACATGTTGGATGTTAGCCATGCTGTTAAAATTAATCAGACTAGATCAGTCTATTAGTACTGATCAGGCTAGTACGGATGATCACGATCAACGTCATATGCCAAGTGAAGGTCAAGGAAAGATTATAGATTGAATTGAGTATTTTGTACCAAACCAATTCTGGAGTGTGTTATTGGTTTATTAAAGGAAACGAATAGCAAACGGGTGTCATTTAAATATAAAAAAAAAACAACATATAAGACGACTTATGGAAACATAAATCGGCTGACTCAGTATAGCTTGAGGAATCTATTTGCTAGTAAAAAGAGTCATGAACATTGTGAAAATAATTACTATATATCGTGCCAATATTTGGTACATCTGAATTCATCATTACCGACGATCTATTTTTTGTAAAATTGTCAACCGTAATGATCGCGGGTAGCTTACGGATGCGAAGAGATTGTAATAGGCAGTTGAACAATAACGATAGAACGGATGAATTCAACTTCTATGTTATGAGACGAGTTCCCTCATCTGTTGAAGCGATACAAACCA
This sequence comes from Anopheles aquasalis, assembly GCF_943734665.1. Lineage (NCBI taxonomy): Eukaryota > Metazoa > Arthropoda > Insecta > Diptera > Culicidae > Anopheles > Anopheles aquasalis. The sequence continues at coordinate 29,965,221 of NC_064878.1, read as the reverse complement.
TTTTCCATTTTCCATAAAAAGTACTGCTCTGTAGTCTAGGCTTTCTTACGCAACCTACCAAGTAGTATTCAGAAGAAACAATGTCTAATGCAAACAGTAGATGTGATAACATTTCGATTTCAACATTTTTCTGTTTCTTAAACACGCTAGTTATTTTTTAACGTGCCATCGTTCGACCACGTGTCGATGAATGACCAATTATTGAATATGAAATTGAATATTTTGCTTTCTTTGTGATGGCCTAGAAAATCGTTATTGGTCTTGTAAGTTAAAATCTTCAATTATTCACCATATCTCATACGTTCTTTCAGCAAGGGCATGTCCACCTTAAAAATCTAACAAAACACTACGATCTTTTGTAATACCTTTCTTAGTGAAAATGATATGAATGTAATGGAAAACTGCACTTCTTAAATACGCTTTATCGGTGACAAAACTAGACATTTTCAAAAAAAATAACAGCATAGTTCCCATATCCCCCAATATTAATGAATTCATACTTCTAAAGCTTGGAACACCTTAAATTTGGCTGCATAAAACAGGACACAGCTCAGGCCAGAAATAAGCTAAACACATGGTAAAGGTGTCATTTTGTAGGTATTTCATCTAGCTCTCTAGTAAAAATTGCGATTAAATTATTGGGTCACGTTGCGTATTAATTTACGCACTATTGGTTTTATGCGACACATCATTTTCTGCACACTAGCGGAAGAAGTCTCATTGGCCATTTTTCCCACCATTTGTATATTCCCGATGGATTTTTAATCATTTTACATTGTTTCTTTAGTCTTCTTTAGATATTAGTAGATAATAGCCCAATATAATTGTATTGGACGACTCTGTGGGCAATTTGGTGGATTGAAGATTGTTGGTATGAAATCAATGTTGTTGTTTCGATACCAACTTATGACCTCCGTACTATTACAGCAACTAACCAAATCGGACCAAAACTTAACAGGACCTTGATGAGGCTTAATAAAAGGTAGAATGATCTTTTCCATGCATTCTTCTTTGTACAAACGGCCGTTCATGGACCCTCCCGTCATGAAACGGCCCGTACTTTTCAAACCACAACTGCAGTTCGCTTGCCAAATGAGCAGTTTACGGGCGATTTTATCTACGTAAATGAGCTAAAACGTTACTTTCGTATTCCCTCTACGAATGCTGAAGTCCAATTTGTCTGCTGGTTTTCGCCAAAATGCAGTTTTACGTGGGGTTTTTACTCCAGTCAAATTTAGATTTCATAGTAAGTGTGCAGATTTTTTTTTCTCCCCTCGTGTTCCATCGGCGATAACTTTTGATGGTATGGTTCGATTTTGGAAAAAAAATTTGTCATTAAAAGAGAAGACTATAACCTTTAAAAAGACACCAACAGAGTAGCAAAGCGACCACTAGGGGCACTGCAGTGAGTAGAAGACTGCGGCCAAATTTAAGGTGTTCCAAGCTTTAGTAAATCATTTTAAAAGAAAAATCTTTACAAAATTCGCTCCACAACCCACTCGGGTGCTGGTGTATGTTCTAAGCGAAAAGCGATCACAGAGCATGGTCCCAGTTGCTCGTATGATTGACGTTGTGGTGCGGGGCCCTTTTAATTAACACCTAATTAACCGCTCCAGATATCAAAGCCCGGCACTCTACTCTGCTTCTGCTGGGCCAGGCGCCTAGCGACTGTTTATGATAAAAAAAATACGAAAATCCTCACAAAATTGCAAATAGCTTCACAAAGAGCGACACCAGCACCACGACGACATGACGCACCGGGGAAAGGCCCGCAATCCAGTACCATTTACGTTGGTCGCTGTCGCTGGAATGGCGCAGCTGCTGCACAGGGAAAAGCGTTGCACAAATTGAACGACTCGAAAATATACTCTCACAAAACTGTGTATCACACTTTGCTCTTCCCGCCAGCACATTAAAGTGATTTGCCGGAAACCGTGAAGGGGGGCAACGAGAAAAACGGTGCCAAGGCGGGGGGGCAGTGGGAAAGCCTGGACGCACGACACTAAAGCATAACATGATCCCCTCCACCGGGTGTCGTTTGGTTAATTTTTACGGTACGACACCTTGCAAACAGGACGAAAATATGGAAAATAAGAAAAACAAGAAACTCCACAAACACACATACGCGTACACACGGCCTCTCATATCCGGCGTATCGCGCCACTCGACGTCCGAAGTGCGAAATAAAAAAAAAAACGGCCATTTTCGTAGCACTTTTCAGCATTTCACACCCGGTAGCAAGCATCATATTCACGCTTACAGCACCAACCGTCTGACACAGGCGTCCTTTCGTCCCGGATTCGTCCGGGCATCCCTTGGTTGATGGCGGCTGGCAAATGGCGCAAGCTGTTTCCGGCGTATCCTGTGAAGCCCCCGTGCTCTCTCACCGTTGACGCCAGACACCGAAGAACAAAATCCGGCGAAGCGAAGCAGGCTGATGCATAATGTGATTCACGCAAAAAAAAAACGTATGCAACGGACCGCGGATACACATCACAAGCACTGACGACGTACTAGGCTATGGCGGGTGTGTTACTTTCATCTCTCTATTGGCACGGGAAATGTTGTCGCCCTCTGCTGGTGCCACTTTGCTAGCGTTCCAAAACAATCGGTGGCCGTCGGTCGGAGGACATCCGGATCCGGCGATGGCGCCAGGCTTCGAAATGGATTTGCGTCCCGGTGCATTTTCGCTATTTCACTCGTCCAAAAGTCGGGCGTGATTCACGCCCAGACCCTGTGGTACTATTGGCGTTCCGGTCGATTCCAACTTCTTATGATCTTTGCGGGTGGGAGAGGCTGAAACAATCAAAAGTCAAATGTTGCTCGCTAGTTAGGGGCACTTTCTTCTGTTTTGCGTTTGGATAGAGAGTGTTAAAATGGCTTACAAGCAGTTCAGTTTTTACGACACAACATTCTAGGTTTTGGGATCGGATCAATATCAAATACATCTTCATCTTAGCTATGCGTGGATATGTAGAGCTTTTTACATGTTATTCAATTCAATTAAGTTTGTGAAAACACATAAAAAATCAATCAGCTGCGTATAACAACTTCAAACTGATTAACATTCCGATGGAATCAAAAATGATTTAAAAAAAAATATAGTCTAAACCAAGAGAGATCGCATGAAATTGCCCACTCCTGTAGACAAAGCAAGTATGTAAGATCTAAAGCAAAGCTTCAATGTTTGAGATAGTATTACAATTATAAACCATAAATGTGGTAGGATGATAGTTTTTTTTCAATTTTATCTATCGTCTTTCTATAAACATAGCTCGTATGAATGTTTAAAAATATTCTATTATACTAGGTGGTACCGCTTTGAAATAGCGCGTTAAGACGCAAATGTGCCGATACTGAACATGTATTGTGAACGAGTCTTAATGGGGGGCTTCGGTATTTAATTTTTTTTTGTGACACATGTTTTTAACATTTTTCCGTGAAAGCTGATCCTTTCAAGAACATCATGTAAAGGTTTGGATTACAGAGGAAAAGTTACAGATTTTTGAAAAACCGCGTTTCATACAAGGCACCATGCAGCCCGCTACTTTGAAGAGCGTTTTCCAAAACCAACGTTTTCAAAGACGATGCCCATCGTACCGTAAAAACTACTGGACCGATCGATTTGAAATTTTTAACACATATTCTGTACACTCTCTGCCAGGTAGCCCTGTCGAGATTTCATTGAAATTGTTGATACTTTTTTTTAAACAAATCTTTAAAACCCGTGTTTTTAGGCAAAACGACAAAAAGTATCAATTTATGAACTTCAAAAACCTGCCAAAAATCGAAAAATAAGAATATCAACAAAAACTCTCCGGGGCTACCTAGATAAACTTATAATCTTTCTAACGAATATCGATTTGTATAGTTCAGATGACCCGTCATGTCGCTACGATGGGCACCGTAAAAAGTACCTTTTCGACGATACGCCTACCAAAATTTGATGCCACGTATAAATATTTCAATGAATGTTGCTCAAAACAATACCAAATATTCTTCAAAAGCTGTAGATTAATATACCATTTACTTGAAAGAATAAAATTGAATGGTTACGCCAAAAAAAAATCGTCAAAATGATCCTTGTTTTGGTAAGAAATTACCGAAGCCCCCCTTAAATAATAAAGTACAAATGTGAGCAAATATTTAAGCTTTTTAATCAATTCGGCAGCTAAACCAGGAATGATGTATCATCATATTATGTTGGCAATAGGATTAACAATGATTGATCGATACCCATCGCTCTGGGAAGAGGATTCATGAATTATGAGATGAAGGGCTAATTTGTAGAACATCCTTCAAAACCATAAAATGATTGTTTAAAGGTTTTTGAAGAAAACGTATTTGGTACTCTAGAAATAATTTAAAAGGTAAAATCCCTCCATAGGAAAACAAATTACTTACTGTTTCAAAATTGAAATGCATAACGGGGATTGTGAAACGAAGGAAACCATTTGCGTCCTTAAATCAGCGAACAACTGGAGCTGCCTGCAAACGAGAGCGATGCTGTCGTCACCCTTTGGTACACTAATCGGTTTGTAATTACAACAGAAGAAGGTTACTGGAACAGCACTGACGATGGGACGCTAAAAATACTTTCCCCATCATCACAAACGGGTTATCGCACGAGTCGCGCACGGGCTCTCGTTTCATAAATTAACCGATCAACCACGGTCATACACGTGCCTACGATGCCTTACAATCCAGAACCGACAGAAAGGGCCATGCTGTGTGGCCAAAGAATCGTTTATCACACTGCAGCCCGGTCCAATGACGGCGAAGCACTTTCCACGCTTTTCCACTGGCCACATTACAATAAACTTCCGTGAATGTGTGAATCGGCTTAGGAAAAAACCTTTATTCTTTATCCCGGTGCGCTTCCCTGGGGGATTGGGGACAATCATTACGTCGATGACAACGATGCCAACGATGCCGTGCGCGGAGAAGCACCATCCCAGTTCATAAAGCGACATTCCTATGGTGACGGTGGCGTAATGTATGTAGCGCCCGCTCCGAGGGCACCGTATGGAGAACATTTTCCCGAGGAACGATTAAACGATTGGCAGCGTTAGCGACACGCGAAGCTGCTGCGCATGTAAATGACCGCCACCCCGGGTTGGTGTCAGCCAACCGGCCGGATCATTATGTCGAACCATTTCAAGCGAAACGAAATGTGCTGCCCATGTCGTTGATATAAATTCCCCTTGATGACGGCCATTACGTGGAGTCAATAGGACAGCGAATTGACGAAACCGCGAATAGTCATTCTACTCCCCCTCCCCGGGGGTCACCTTCCGCTGTCTCGATGAAGATGCCCTCCCTCCGGTTCTAACTCGCAACTCGGATCGTAAGTTTGAAGATAGATCGTCGGCAAGCGGCTGAAAATCCGTTGGATGAGGAGGTGATCGTAACGTGGTTCGGTGGGTGGGAAAATCACAACGAGAGCTGTCTGCACACAGCTAGTGGCACAGCTGGGTCCGAGTGGAAAATTATGAGAAACTCAATGGACTAGTGACGCTTGGCATTCTTCGCACGCATTCTTGCCACCAAGGTGGCCACCAAGTGGTGGCAAAGTCCGTTCGAGGGTTTTATTTTTAAACTCCGGCGAAAAACAAATTAATTTTTCATTGCCTTTTCATGGGCGAAATTTTATGTAGCAAAGCATATTAACTTGGGTTACTCAAGTATGATTGATTAGCTCAATCAATTTGATGGAGTTTAGAGGGTAACCATTGACTGAACAACCTCAAGGATGATGATTCCGATTGATCATATCGCAAGCATGAAGGTAGAGAATAATTTAAATGCGTCTTTACTCCTCTACTCCAGGTATCAGCGATGGTTATGTGATGTGACAATTAGGAGAGCAGGAGCAGCAGAACACAGGGATCCCAATTTAAACCGAGGTACACCATGGATACGCCGACACAAGCCAACATTCTTTCTTTCGAGTGCTTTCAAACACCATCATTATCTACACAAGAACAAGACCAAAAACAAGTTTGCTATTATTTTAATAATTTATTAAACAATTAAAAATATGCTTTCGCTTCCACTGTATAAGAATGGTTTCTTACTTTAGTACAGTTTACTGCTTATTTCGTGACGATTTCTGTTCGTTTCATC
>NC_064878.1:29941595-29951595 GCF_943734665.1 Anopheles aquasalis | reverse complement strand
AACAATCATTTCACGTTCCCCCCTCCGCTGGCGTTTGCCCTTACGAAGCATTAATAAATGGTATTGCATCGAATGAGCATCGATCCCCAGCACTGGGAAGACGACTGCAACTTGCAGCACGATGTCGAACTGGCTCCAGCGAGAGCACACATGTGGCCCCCCTCGGCCACTGGAGACGTGCAGATGGTATGTGCCAGTCAGTGGCATGATGAAGACTGCCGTCTACTCCAAGCGTTCCTTTGGACGAATGTCATTCCACACTCCAGGGGGAGAGAGCGAGTGCAAAATGAACAAATGACAACATGTGTGCAAAGTCTCGCCGTCGTATCCGGGGACATCCGGTAATGTCTCACACTCTGCCGGATTCTCATCGTCCGGAAATTAACCAACCAACCGAACGGGCCTGTGCATCGTCAACGTGAACGTGAACGAGGATACGCTCGCTGCTCTACTCGGTTCGTCCCGTAGGACATAGAAAGAGCCATTTCGATTAAATGCTCGTAAGGGTTTAATGCGTAAATGATGTGGCATTCGAAGGGCCTCACAGAGCGGCGCAGAGAAGGGAAGGGAGCCGATTGACTTGGGAAACAATTTATGGCTCCACCTTCCTCTCGGCATGACCGGGATATGCTGTCAAGTGTCGCTTACATATGGCTTCCAGCGAGAGGGCACCCCCAAAGCACCACATCTTGCAGAGCAAAGGGAACTTGTGCTGCTGATGGCCTAGAAGGGAAAGAAACTACAGGAGCGGAACCCCGCCTAAACCGGAGAGGCTTATTGGAAAGTGTTTTCAAGGTGTTAAAATTATTACACAAACTGTGCAGAATGGTTTTTTTTTCTTTTTCGGGAGGGCGCAAGGACAAGCGGCGAGGAGCCATCCGATACCCTACCACAAGAGCTCTTCCAAGGTGTTGACCAAACGGCGAAGGAGGAACCAAGAAGTGTCACCACGGCACGGTGGTGGCGGAATTGGCGGAGAGACCCCCGTGCGCGTTCGATTACGGTTAGTGTATCCGATTTCATGGCACCAAAAGCATGGCCTTTTTTCGCATGTGTGCCAGCCAGCGAGGACGCAGGGCCACCACACGACACCCGGCCGCTTGACCCGTGCCCGACCAACGCACACTCCGTGCAGAAGTGGCGCATAGGAAGAAGAAGGATTACTCTTTTCGCCTCTGGTCGCCTCGTCCTCCTCCTCCTGCACTCGATGCGTAATCTAATCAACTGGAAGATCCACCCTCCACAGCCAGCATCGGAGAGGATGAGGAGCACCAGCAGAACAAATGTCAAACGGGTTGGGTTGCAACTCGTGTTTTGGTGGTGCACAATCCGGGGGACCGCCGTTCGCTGCCTGTCCGTGCCCCCTCTGGCCACATAATGTTGCTGGCGACAAACACGGCGTTTTGCGACAGCTCTTCTCGCGCTTTTTCTCACTTTGCCAATATTGACGACGACGCTGGAGAGCCGGCACATAGGTGTCTGTCTGGTGGACACCCGTGTACACGCATAGGGACGCGCACGAAGTATTGACGTCTCTGTGTGTGGTTTCGACATCAATTTTCACACCTCAACGAGCCACACACACCTTTTGGGGCAACTTGAGTTCGCACAGGAGTGGGTATATCCTTTCAAAAGAGTTCAACGATGTGGTCTTATACGGTGCTTTGAGGATATCGTTCAGTCCATGTTTTGTAACCGTTTTATAAAAATTGAATCGAACACAACACAGCCAAGGAGTTTAAAAGTAATTCCCAAACTTTGGAATTAGTTTTTTACAAATTTTGGATTTTCGTTCCTCCAGAACGCAGTTGGATACTTTATCCAATCTCGACACTGAACTCAGTCCAATAGAAGTCCCCGCTTTTGGATCGAACGCTAAAAAAGTGAAGAAGAGGGGAAGATAAATTAATAACCTCTAGCAGAGCTTCTTCCTTTCGCTATGTCCACACGTCGGTTGCTCGTGCTCCATGTGGTGTGGTGGTCAGGTGTACACAACACACATACGCTCCAGTGCGCTCCCTAGGCAGCACATGTCCGGCTACGAAGCACACGGAAGCAGGGTTATGTCGGTGCCTGGTCACCACAGCTTCACCAGGATGCACACCGCATCGTCGGTCTCAAGAGACTGCAGCCACTGTTATGTGTGTACTATCCACACCGCAGCATCGACCACGCTTGCTCATGCTGTTGTATGTACAAGATGGTGCAGTACCCAGGAACATGGTGCGACGTACACGGGGGGGGGGGGGGGGGGGCGTGACGACACACCAAGTTGTTCCACAGTTCGAATGGAGAACATTAAATTTTATTATCTGTAAACTATTTTTATCGAACTCTTGCGCTCTTATGCGCGCTCTCTCTCTCCGTGAGTTTTCCATCCAAATCTCCAAGGTGTATGCAACAACTCCCCTCGATCCAGATCCCCCGATCGCCTGCGTGGTTTTGTGTTGTTTGTCTTTTGGGACTGGCGGCCCCCGGTAACCGACAGACCAGACCGCCGGCGGTTTGGCCGTTGCACTCAGCGTGCACCTTTGGGGCTGGCGCATATAGTCAGCCACCAAATCAAACCAGATGCCGCGACAAACCACACGCACCCGGTAAGACGAGAAATTCGAGAATGATGAAATCCTCGTAAAGAAAGCAGTGCACCGGCGGCCAGCATTCGATTCGCTTACATAGGTTTCTTGGGAGCTGCGCTCAGGGGGCAATGCTAGCTGCTACTGCTGCTGTGTCTTCTCTGAGGTAAACATAGGCCCCCGCCGTCTGCCTGCCAGCCAGCCAGCCAGCCTGCCGTCATGCTGCTGTACGGGGAGACAAACAAACGCACACCCCAGGAAGAGGGGCAAACGTTTATACAATCTCACAAGCCGGAGGTGCTCGCCTCTGTCTGCAAGTAGTGCAAGCGCTGAGTCGTCCGAGAGTGAGCGTTTATGCTGCATGTGTCTTGGTTGCTCCCGGCGGAAACAGCCGCATTAATGTTGACCGCGGCAGGCGAAAGGAGGCAGTACACGCTGGGGAGAGTGCGTCTTCCATTTGCGCTAAAGGGGATGCGTTTGGCAGCTTGCGTAGGATTTTGTTATTTTATCTCAACTTAAAACAAGCCTTTCGCTTATGTAACTTGCTAGTTGGACCTTCGTGTAGCATCGAGATCGATCGAATATGTTGTTTTGTTGGTCGATCACATTCCATCATCTTCTCGTGATTAGGGACTATGCACTAGCGTTGTGTACGTTGCATACGATCCAGTAATGGAATGGTATTACTTATGGCGAGCTCTCTCCTACCGAGGACGGAACGTGTGTTCTTCCTGGAAAACCAAAAACATCCTCCGTTAATTGTATTTTAATTACCGAAATAAACCCGTTTCACATTACCTTTCCGGAGTAGAGACTAGCAATCGACCATCATGACCATGATAGTCTGTCTAAACCCGCAAGGGGTCATATATAACGCGAATACACCAATCCGGAAGTATAGACAACTGCGGCACGGCGACGGACATCCGTCTATGCTCGGTGAAGCATCGCATCACCGACAGAGAGAGAGAGAGTGGGGTATTAAAATCGACTTTGTCCGGTCCGTAGAGGGAAGTAATAGAATTACTCCACCTCCGGACGGGTGCAGCGTGGGTGAGCAGCATGTTCCGGAGGACAAACTGGACCATCGACAACGCCGGATGTGTGTGCTGGCCCATTCGCATACACTGCAAGAGAGAAAGGAGGTTGTTTTGGAGGAAGCATTTGCCTCATCGTTTTTTTTTTTTGCAGCAGTATCTAGCAGATGGGCATCTAGGTTCCGTAATTACATCACAGACAGGTTGGACAGCATCCAAGACAGAACCAGAACGATCCAGCCCGCTGTAGGACGGAGTGAATCGGTTGCGCCATTGCGTACGCGCGAAAGTCGTTTTTCTACCCCAGCCAAACGGTGTCCGTCCGTACCCTCCTCCATCCAACAAAACCAAAACACCCAACCAATCATCCAAACTCCCTTCAGGACAGGGGTGGGTTGCGCGAACACACCAAGGTCCAAAAGCATACGCAATCTCCGCACACGGATACACGGTGAGAGACGACGCTCACGACTCGGCGCTTGTTGTTATTCAAATTTATCGTTGCCCAACGACGACGACGACGACGACGTCGCCAGGCCGTGGCAGAGAGAGAACCAGATCTTGTTCCAACTTACTCCTCACCACAGCGCACACCAACCTGTTTCTGTGCTTGAGGTGCGTGAATTAAGTCATACGCACTGTCTCACTCTGGCCGCCTCTCTGGTCGAGCAGAGTTGGTCACATAACTGGAGTCACACACCGGCTGACTGACTGGCTGAGGAGATGCTGCCTGATGACCTTTTTCTAGATCAGGTTCGGTTAACTGGTCCGCTGGTGCATTGTTGACTTCGTGGTGCGCGATTTTTTCAGATAATTATCTGAAATTACCCAATTATGTTATTACGTAGTATGGCTCCTCCGTGTATTGGCACAATATGCTGAAACACTTTACTTTTCGCGCACCAACTTTCTGTAAAATGTGTTTACAAACTAACTCAGAAATGCCGTTCTGCGCGAGCAGTAAAAGTACAGATCATAAAAAAACAGACCAAGAACCAACTAACAAAAGAACTCCTCCCCAAGAACGGTCAGTAGCTTCTTCTTTTCGCTCGCTCGTTCGGTGGCCAGTTCCAGAGTGGGTTGTGTGCGAAGTGTTGTGTGTACGTACAAACACGTATCACTGTTAATTTATGGGACAGTTTTGTGTAAAGCAATGAAAATGGAGAATGAAATGGAGAACGCGTGCGTGCATGCATGCATGCAGCAATAGCAACAGCTGAGTGTAGCTTGGGGGGGAACTTGGGTCTCTACAGCCTCCACAGCATCTCTGTCTCGATAAATCTCCCTCAACAATAACATAAGGCGAGAGGGCCGATCGTGTGTGTTGATTATTTGCATTTTAATTTATAAGTTTATGAATTTATGCTCTTCTGAACAGCGCACGTCGTCGTCGTCGTCGTCAAGCCATTGCAAACTCTCTCGCTGGTGGTGTAGGATTGCGATCGCAAGTTATGGGGCTATTAAGGAGATCGCGCTATTCACGGAGTACTGGAGGACAGAGAGAGAGAAAGAGAGTACACTGTAGTTCGCTAGTTTTACAGTCAACCATCCACAGGAACGGAAAGGATATGAGAGAGTCTGTAGTGTGTCATGTGTTTATATTTATTTTCCAATCAATTACTTAAGCGATTTCTCCGTGGGCAGCAGAGACGCGACTTCATAAACCGATTCATTGCGCTGGATACTGAACGTCCTCCACGCTCGCTGTCCTCTCCTCCTTTTCACTGACTGCGTAGGCATATTTTGCATTTCCGATCGAACCGCGCACGCCAACACTGAACCCTCCCAATGCTTCAATTCCGGAATTCGATGAAGCTCGATTAATTTAAACGATCGAGCACGCAGGACACGACACAGAACTGTGGGGTCCTGGGTCTCAGAGCGCACAGTGTTTGCCATCGGCTTACACCAGACACCAGACACTGCTCGCTCTGTCACCATATTCGCTTGCTGGCTGCTGTTGCGCCTCTCTGCGACGACGATGTCGATGGTGGTGTGTTCAATAAATATTTTGACAGCAATCTGAGCAATCACTCTTCTCGTCGCCACAACCGCCATGAGGGGCGATCTCTTCTGGAGTTTTGGGGTCGTTGGTGCACACGAAAAAAAAAAATGGTGTCGCGCCAACCCCAAACCCGAACGCACACACAAGGCGGTGGCGGCGGCGGCGGCGGTGGCGGGCAGTAATTTCAATCAATTCGAATCAATTGACTTTCAATCGACCGTACAACAGGCCACAAACCGAACGAAACTAAACCTCCCTGCTCGGGAGAGTAGAGGAGCGGATGGAGAGAGAGATACTGTCATTGGGTCTGCATTGATATGACTCGCGAGTTTGCCCCGGCAACAATTGGCTTCGTCCCGCAGGAGGGGGGGAGAGGCAACTGAACGATCTCTGGGGGGTACAGACGTTTGCGCTACGCACCAATTTCCATATTCATCATGGTTCTTCGCTGTTCCTGGTGACTTGAAAAGGAATCGAGGCCCCTCCTAATCGAACGCATGGCATCGGGAAAAAAAACGACAATTTCATAGAGTGACCGATCCGTGGAACCACCTCGGTACTGTGTGCAAAGGTGGCACACATCAAATTGACGTTTTATCGAACGATCTTGGTCTATTCTCGCTTCAAATCGCTTCCAAAAGCCCACACAATAACCACACCGCTGCCGGAAGGAATATGGAGTTTTTACATACAATGCACAGACCCCCCCCCCCCCCCCGCTTTTGGAGTATTGGAGGAGGTCGATCGCGACTGTCATCTATTTATTAGCATTACCCCGGGATGTCTTCAGTAACAGCACGTTTAAACCCTGCTTGACCATAAAGCTTTGGATTCAATATAAACAGATTATTATACGCGATCTCTTCAACTCGATATGGCGCAAATGGACAGCACCCCCCGTTGAACGAACTGCTACGTGACCAACCTGTGGTCATAATGATCTTTCGGATCATTTAATTTGAAACGAAAATATTGAATCTGTCACTGCCCATTGACCACCGCCATAAAACACACTCGCATATTAGCGGCACCGCAAATACTGCTCCTCTCTTCTTCGTGGGTGATCTCGGAATCCCGGTGCCAGCCAGAGATTGTTGTTTACCTCGACCGTTGTCACAGGATCACGGCAGATCGTAATTTGTTCACGCCTTCTGCGCCACCGGAACGAAAAACGGGGCTCTCTGATCATAAAAAAACACCTCTACCGCAGAAGGTGCAAATTTTGACAGCTCTCTCACACCACAGACACCTCGAGATTGCTCGAGAGCTCTTGGGTGGGCACCGAAGATCCAACAAAAATCGAATGGTAATTTTCGAATGGTCTCTCCCTTAGTACCTCCACTCGACAGCAAAATAACACACTGAATCGTCATCAACACGATCATCAGAGGGGTGGAAAATTCACACTTTCCAAGGTGGTGCTGCGCCTCCTCTATGTTGCTCAGCATTTTATCTCATGTCTCGATGATCGATCAATGGTGATCGATCGAGTTCCAAGTGGTAGTGACGGTCTCTATTCTACTTAATCTCCGGTTTGCTGACTAACAGTTTCTTCAAAGTGTCAATTAGTGTCAGAGTGCCTTGGTATGAGAAACGATATTAACGCCATCATCCGTAACCATCATTTCCTTCCCTGGAACGGATAATGATTTTTGTTTTGCTGAGTTCTACTACTATCCGGTGTGTATTTTACTTTCACTACCTTCTTCCTCCACACTGTTTGAATAGTGAATGTGTGTTGGCTATTTCCCGTTGAGGCAGCAGACACAATTATCTGTGTGTTTCTTCCACTTTTTTTTTAGTTTTATGTTGTTGCAGTTCCGACACTTTTCTCATTTAACGCATCGTCGATGTTTTGCTTTAAAACAAAATAAAACTCTCCGAAAAGGAAGAGAACCGTGACAGCTAGTAGCTAGTGCTACGCACGCACAAAACACGAAACCAAACGGTGCGAGCGCGCGCTTCTAAAATACGACTTCCAACCCAAGCGAAAGCCACGACGACGACGACGACGGATGTGTCCGTCTGCTGCTCGCTCCCCGGGCGTGAACCGCGCGTCCATGTGTTCCGGTCGAGGCAGCCAGCCGCGAGCCGCGAGATGATGGCGCGCGATGATTGACATTGCGTGAAAATATTGAACGAAATGTTTTTTTTTTCTCTATTTCGTCTTCGCTTTCCACTACCCACGTTGCCTGTTACTTGCCAGTGCTCCTGGTGCTGCTGCTGCTGTTGAAAGGTAAGATGAACAGCGAATTGCATGAGGCTCCGGAAGAGGCCACGAGGCAGACACATGGGGGGCCGTGCAAAAGGCGAAATTATTCGCACTCCCAAGTGGCGTGTTTCCGCCGCTCAGTCGCAGTGACGAGACGCTGTGTCCACGGCGAGACACGGCTAGGAAAAGTGTTGCCTCAAAACATTCCCCGTTGTTGCTTCCCCCCGTGAAACTTAACGACAGACGGTAATTAATAATAATTTCTGACTTTTCAACACCAATTTCATGCAGAAGCACCATTTTGGCGCTGCCGGCGCATATGGTGAATGGAAGCCGTCTGCACGGCGGAAGTGAGTTCCTGCTGCTGCTGGAGGGCGAAAGGGTCTGTGAGCTGTCCCCGGCGGACTGTATCCGGTTTGAGAAAATGATCCGAGGGCGCACGGCACAGTGTGTGCGCGCGCGCGCGCCAAGTGTCATCACTTCGGTCTCTTCTGGAATAATGATAACATTATCTGTAAATCCGCATAAACTGTTTCTTTGCACTAATCTGTTATAGCCCATCCGAAAATCCCACTCTATAGTGGTGCTAATGCCGAGGAGTAAAAGTGGTGCAAATCCGCTGGCAAAACACACAGAACCCTCGCACTGGAGAGTGAGTCAAGAGATGATGATACGACACATTGGCACATCTACACATGTACGTCGCTGCTGTAGTACGCCCGTCCATCCACAAATATTGACATCGTTCCCGGTGTGTTTGCTGTAACATTGATATGGCTCTGTCTTAAGTGCACTTCCGTTGAAGCTGGCAAGTAGCAGCAACAGTAGGGAAGAAGAAAACTTTGCGAACAGCCAAGTGTTAGCCAAGAACGAAAGAGATAGCGAGGTTTTGTTGGCTGCAGTGTAATACGCGATAAGGGAAGGTGTGTGCACAGGCGCGTGCACGCGCGCGCGATACGATCGAAGCGAAGTGCGCTTCGCGTAGCGCAGAGACCGCGTATCAGCAAGCGATGGTTGAGACAGTGACAAACAACAATTTGCATTTTCACTTCGTTCCGCTGCTGCTAGACCATCCATGTGCGTCGTCGTGTGTCTTCATTGCGGAAATCCTGTGTTGAAAATCGAAAGAATTACAACATAGAAAGCAGTGCTGTCACCTTTTCACCCCCGTCTGTTGAAGTCTTAAGTCAGATAATCCGGCAGGATCGGCAGTAGCAGCAATGAGCAGTCCACGCAAAGATAAATAAGAGGTAAAACATTGTTTGTAGAACTGCTGGGTAAACACTATTAATGTCTTAATTTTCACTGGCACGATCAATAACACACTGTCTCTACTGTCGTTATCGGATGGCCCTCGCTAGCAGCAAGCGTCTTTCAGCAGCATTGAAGCTTTTACGGGACGTCATCCGGTTCCAGACCATATTCCTGGCCGGAAGTTTGTCTACTCGATATGCTACCGGATGATGCAGGCAGTGCTCAAGGTGCAAGGATTGGAAAAATCCTCCAATGGTGAGCTATTTTCAAATTCGAACCACTTACCATGTGCGCGACATTGGAAAGCAATCAAATGGTGAAGGAAGCTTAACGCTACGGAAATATTCTTGATAAACAAATCTAGTTCCTCGTCTAGCGGCGTTTTGGAGGAAACTAAGTACCCCAATCCGAGGGACTACGTACCGTCGAACTCAATGTGCCTGATTGACACACCGGATAGGATTTCTCCCATTCCAGTGGCCACCCCACACTCCCGCTGTCACGAAATGTAAACGCTGTTTATCAAAAGTCAAAAACATGCCCAATATGCGCGGTATATTGCGGTGCTGCTAATGCGAAGCTTGAAGCCCACATTCGGGTGTCAAATGTCCACCAAATAGGCCTCATACATCCCCCGCCGTCGAATGAATGTTCGTGAGCCCATATGGTATCCGCTCCTTAGGGCGCAATCGTTCACTCACTCTCTCTCTCTCTCTCTGTTGACAGAATGTTGATGATGACGGTAGAATTTCACTTTCTGACAGTATTGACTTAACCGAAAACGGCCAATCCACGAGGGGCGACACCCAGCCAGCACATGTGTGACGTCGTAGATTGATGTATGAAGCAGCCACTTGCTTCATTTAGGTTTGGGGAGAGCGGGAGCTTCACTTTGATTGCGCTGAACGAAATCCAT
>NC_064878.1:29934095-29936595 GCF_943734665.1 Anopheles aquasalis | reverse complement strand
CACTTCCGGTGGCCAATCCACCTCCGGCGTAGAAAAACCAACAATCCCCCAACTGGACGTGGTGGTGGTGGTGGTACACACTCTGAAAAGAGTGAGAAAGAAGGTCGTTGGTTGTTTCGTTGGTTGGTGCGCATGATTTAGTGAACAAATCCAATTTTAAGGACACGGCCAGAGGCCTCCATGTTGATTGTTTACAGATTAGGTTTGATTGCCGCAAGTGCAGCCCAGGAGCAAACAGAAGAGGAAGAAACGCTAGGAAGAGCCGTTTCGAACGAAAGTCTCAAGCATGTAAATTACGTGCCCACCCTCCCCCACAAAATCAGCGAGAAAAAGGACCTCTCGTGAGGCTCGAGAGACCAGCGCGAGCAGCAAAAGTTTCTCGGTGAGGTTGTCGGTTCTTTTTCGTCGTTTCGTGAAGTGGCACAGTTACCCGACAACAACTTGAAAGTTGTTCTCTTCCTGTGTCGTGGTCCTTATAATTTACAACCAACGAAAGAACTCACCGATGACGCGTCGATAGAGCGAACATGGGCACCATCATGGGCTGCAGTGGTTTAAAAGGGATGGGAGCCACGAGAATATGTTGTTCAGTTTAGTTTAGTTTTTGAAGAGATCCCTGAAATCCGATAGCTCACAGCTTGCAGGCGTCGGGAGCGTTAATGACCGACGACACCGACACCAAAACCTCGGGGCTCACGATCCGGTCCCCTCCGGCCATGTTGTTGTTGCAAGCGAGCAGAGCTAACGAGCCCGACTGGCTGGCGAACGGAGTGTGCACAAGGAACGCAACAAACGTGGTTAATTAACGTGGTAACGAAGCAGTGTCGTCGTCGTGGTCGTGGCCGAAATCACCAGATTCGTGTGACAACTGGAAGACACAACTCCCCGGGTCGTTCTCTGGGGCTGGCTGGGTGTTTCTTGAGTTTCTTCGCTTCGATGAGCCATCGCAGCCCGTTAGCTGCTGCTGCTGCTGCTGCTGCTGCAACTCCTTCCCCTACTAGAGAGAGAGCCCAATGTTGTTAATGTCGTCTGTCATGCCAAATCTCGCTTGGTCGTCCCCGGCCGTCGTCGTCGTCGCCGTGAATGTCGACACAGCGGGTGGGCTTCCGGGACACGCTCTCTTGTCCGGTTCCCGGGTACTTTGCAAAAGGTGCAAAACGTAGAGCACCGGTGACCGGACCGACGACAACAACTTTGCGCCATGTTGGCGCGTCGAAGAAGAGAGAGAGAGAGGGAAGCAAAAGCTATTATCAACACTTTCCAATCGTCTGCGTCTCCATAACTAGCTCGCTGCCCCCCCCCTCCAGGAGCCATTACCTTTCGTGCAAAAGCCTTGCAGGGGTGCACAGGAGAAGCAGCGCGTGTTGCGTTGGAAAATACGCTGCAGATATTATGCCGTCCGAAAAGCGGGGCACACCCCGCACGGTGGTCATTCTAGCTTGCGGGGGACGACATTCACCACCCCGCCCGGCCCTAGGGGGCGAGTCCCCGTCGTGTCGACACGATGATGTACTGTTTATCTTTACCATTTTTACCCAACGTCGGTCACCGTCTTCGTCGTCGTCGTATCCTCTGGTATGTTATGAAGCTACTAACTAGCTGGGACTCTTGACCGGACCGGCACCGGACCAGGACTGGACTGTCCAGTCTAGTATCGCAAGAGGTGCTTGGCACATTCGATTAGCCACGTTCTTATAGCCTTGCAGTAGGTGGGATCACGAGAAGTTCACGAAATGCTTGTAACACTCTGCAGCAGCAGCAGCAGCGTGTCTTGTTAGTTGGAAAGAGGAGACACAGCCACCCCCGTGCAGTACCCAGCGCAACCGTGAGGCAACGAACAACTCAAAATCCCATTGTCATCGATCCCACAAGATGCAACCAGCGAGATAAGAGGCTGAAAAGGCGCGCTTGGTCGGTATTGCACCGACTGTCCTCTCTTTTTCTCTTTTTCTTCGCTTGAGATGAGTTGGTCTCGTGATTCCCCTTCTTCTCTTTCGCTCTATGCGCTTGTCTTGGCATCTTCGGTGGAATCTTGAAGAGCAAAAAAAAAAAAGGACAAGCACCAACGCACCCCAGAGAGTGCCAGGAACTTGTCCCAAAACCAACCCGAAAACCAACAGAAGCGCACCACAGAGTCCACAGCAAAGGACACCAGATGTATCCCAGCGCCCGAGCGATGCAGTTCTCCAGTTGCAGAGAAGACCCGGAAAAGACCCGCGGGAGAATTTATGGAAAACTAGAAGAAGAAAGAAAGGATCCCGAAAACGATTCCGTGGTGCTGGCTGGCTGCTGGTCCCACGCCAAGCATCTCTCGGGGCTGTTGTGTGGGTCGTCGCGCGGGCGACGTCGACGACGCATTGCAATCGATCTTTTCCTCCATTTCGGGCTTCTCCGCCTTCGCCAACGGTGTGTGCCGCTGTTCGTCGGTTGGCTTCTTATATGTCCGTTCTTTTCTTGGGGCTGCGAGGATCGACCTTCGCGTGCGCGACTCTCGTAGCGA
>NC_064878.1:29911595-29929095 GCF_943734665.1 Anopheles aquasalis | reverse complement strand
GCCCCGAAATGAATGAGGTGATGATAGCTGGGTACAGTATGTTGAAAAGGGGTTCGCGATCGCCGCGCGCACGACGTTTCTCCCCCCACCTCTTTACCCACGGTATGCTGGGGCCATGGTCAGCAGCACACCATTTACCCATACACACGGACCATGGTCATGTAAATGTAATTATTATTCTCATTCGTGCCGTATGCTTGTTTGCAAATAATGCAAATCAACCGGCGGGTACAGCATGCATAGCAAATGATGTATTTATGGTGCTGGGTGGGGTTTGGCAGCTTCCGAAAATTGTGCGATTTCAATCCTACAATTCACATATCGTGAGGTGACAAACTGACGAATCCGCACGATCTGTAGGAAGGCGAACAGGTTGAAGAAACTGTTAAAGGGGTAGTCCGGTTTACTAATAGATGATTCCATGGAGTAGTATGCGGATGAGCGATTAAAAATAAAAGATGAAAGCGATTAAACAATAAAAGAACTGTTTAAACATGAAAGATGAGTTCTTCACAAAACTACCATCTTTGTTTTATCAAAAAATAATTGTGGAGTCAAAACTCTCCAGGACCAGGTATTTATAAAGGAAAGAAAGCAATTGCTGGTCATTATTTACAAGGAGTATCACCACATTATATCAATACGCAATATGCAACCTCCATTTCTTAAGGACATTACTAACATTGCAAAAAACAATCGTCAAGGCTTTGAGAAAACTTCAGATACTTGGAATAAGGAGTATCTTTATTCTTGAAATAGAGAAAACAAATGAAAAGTCAAATGAAGAATTGACAAAACCATTTGTGAAATCCTTCTTCAACGTATCCAAAGAAAATCAGTTTTGCAATGTGATAATGATTGAAAACGAGAGATGGATAAAGCTGACAATCCCAAGCATGACTCTAACCAGGTGAAGTCGGTTCATCGCTTGTACAATGAAATTCATTCGACGACGATGTGCTATGTGTGTTAAAACTAAGGGAATAGTGTGTTCCAGGAACTTAAACTTGTAAACACTTAGTATTCCGTACTAGCAACAAGAAATCAAAAATTTTAAAGTAGACTTGATGACTAAAAGACAACTGGACTCGGTAAACTGCAACGACTATCTAAATAGTCTTTGACAGGCGCCACGAAATACACAAAATGCTATAGTAATTCTCAACAAATATTATTTACCTTAGTACTACATCGAATCTAATCTCCTTAGAGATGTTCGAAATATGTATAGAAACTGATGATTTTATAAAAGTAAAAAAAAGAGGTGTCTTTCACTTTAAAAATACCCTTCTGATCGACCAAAACTCCCCAACACCTGCTACAAAAATCGCAGGGAATGCAATGGCCAATCAGCCAAATCGTTTGTTAAACACTTGATTGGGGGACTCTCTTATTAGCAAACCTCACAAAAACTCCAGCGAGCGACAGACGATTGGTGTTTGTGTGTTAAGTGTAGTCCCGGTCCGCGCCACCCCTTTGGCACCTTCTTCTTCTTCTTTGCGTGCCCATTTAAAGCCTTCGTCCGCCGAACGTAAGCCAGACGATTGTGGCTTGGCTTGGCTTGCACCCGCCTTCGCCCCAATCGCGAAAAACCAATATTTAACTAACTCGCGCGTATTAAAGATAACAATAAGCCCTCCGTCTTCTCTCCCGGGCAAATAATTACCATCCCGTGTGTGCTTCCGAATAATTGCCCAAAATGATCGGTTCTCGCTGGTTCGACGACGCTCAAGCCACTGCTGCTACCTTCTCCTCTTCGAGCCACGAGGATTCCAAATATTTTCTTCAATTTCTGGGACCAACCCCCGTTGTTCTGCAGTCTCCTCCGTCGGAATCCGCATGTGTATTTAGCAGCGCTTCACTCTTGTGCGCCTTGCCTTGCACGGTCGACGAGATTCGCCGCGGCCAATTTGGTACGGACTCTGCGCCTGATGCGGTCGTATCCCACCTTCTTCTCCTCACTCCTCACATGCCTGCCCCACAGCGCACGCTCATCAGGAAAACAAACAAATGAGAACACTTCCTCTCCCCTCCTCTCGCAGATGCCACTGCTGGGCTTCTCCTCCCCGGTGGCATTCCTCCTTTCGGTTTTGACTTCGAACCCAGTCACCTCGCAGAGGCGCACACAGGACAGTCACAACAGACAGGCAGATGGTATAGGGGATGGTGTGTGCTTCGCGAGTGATTTGCTTCATTCGCCGCCCCGCTTTTTTGCATACTTCATCATCGTGTCACACAGAAGCCAATGGGCCGCTGCTTCGAATACTCTGCAGCGCATAGCATCATCGTAGGGAAAACTATTTTCCCATTTTGCGACGAGCGTGCCAGTTGTCTGTGTGCGCCACAGTCTCGATGGTCTTGGTCTTAGGGGTGCCCATACGTATGCAAATTGATGGAAAATGGGAAAAATGCATTCCACACACGATGGCGACGACAACGAAAAACGTAGAGCAAGGCTGTGACCTTATACTCAATGAACTTTCTCGAAGTAGTTTGAACTCGAACCGGAGCATCATCATCATCGTCTCCCCCACCGCCTGCACTCGAAGAAGCGCGGTCACGGTAAATGGCGTTTGCGATCGCGCTAGGGGAAGAATCGTGTGAACTGTGGGTGTCTGCGAAGACCGGTAGTCAAAACGTCTGCATACATTCTGCAACTCCCTCCCCCACTTCTCGGCTAACACTTCTTCCAAAGGGGACACGAGAAGAAGAACAAGAAGATCCGGTGGTGGGTCTCCACTTGGGACTCTGGCACCTCATCCAAAAACGAAAGGAATGTGGCGATGCTGCCAGCCATTTTGAGAGTGATTTACATAGCATTCTTGTCGCTCCGAGAGCGCTCCCGGAATCGGCCACATAACCACGTAACGGTCCGTCACACCGGTTCCACCCCATTGTGGAGCTGCAGCAGCATTGGTCGCTCTCTCGCACTGCACTTCGCGCACGAAAAGTCAAATGCAAATAGCGAGGAGCAGTTCAATCAATATGTAAAAGATGCTCGTTTGCGTCCTCAGGAACAATGGAACCGCGGTAGATGCGCGACGGTCGGTGGGTGATGGCGTGAAAAGTGTTTCCATTTTGCTTTTCCTTCTCTGCCCCTTTGGGTGCCCCTCTATTGACGGCTGCAGACGAAGTACACCGGGAACTGGACTGGAATTTTAAGAAGAGGAATAGCCTTGGTAAACATTTCCTAATGTCCCAAAGTTCTTCTTGGATAAACTCTTGGACCCCTCTTCGAATGTCAAAATGTGACTTCAGCAGCAGCGGAAATGGTTCCATTCCTAGACCACCGAAAGCCAGGAATGCAAATGCATCTTCGCGCTTCCTCGGCACTGGTGGTACTGCTCCGATCACTCACTCGATGATCACAAGGGCGCATACCAAACGCCCAACCACCAGTGTAGAAAAATGCAAAACCGTAACGACAACTACGGTGAACCATCTCCGGCATCTGTTCGTCTTCTGGAGGCGTATGTGCGAAGGAAAAGATATGCGCGAAACACACCCAACCCAAGAGGCAACACGCCTCAACAATCACTCTCTGCGTTGCGCTTTCCACGTCGTTCTACCGCGATCAGGGTGCTCCCTCCTGCTGTTCCAGTGCTAATCGTATGCAGCGGACCACACTGTACCGAGGGGGCAAATGCAGCTGATGAAGCAGCAACCACCAGAATGATAGAGCGCGAAAGAGTGAGAGATGAGGAGAAGCATAAAATACCAAACATCGCCAAAGGAGGATGTGCGAAGGAAGAGAAGGTTGAGAGCGAACCGTTCGCGATTGCGTGCGTGCATCCTCTGAGCAGGAACTGGCTTGGCTTGGCTTGGCTTGGGTTGGCCGGTCAGGGGAGCAGGAGGTGTCGAAACGACGAAAGGAAAAACAAACAAAGGCCCAGAAGGAGTTGAAGCAAATTTATGATATCAGTTAGCGGGCGATCTTTGGTGTGCACGGAGAGAGAGAGAGAGCGCGCGCGCACGAGATTCCGTTTCGCAGGAAATCGGGACACGGGATCGACTGCCTTGTTGCTGGCGATCCCCATTCTCTCCACGTCACGCCACTCCCCACCGTGTTACTGGAAGGATATCGGGCTCAGCTGCCGCACGGTTTGCTTCGTTCGCCCGCCGTGCATATCCGTACGCTTCCAAGAACACAACGGGTGGGTTGCGCCTTCGACTTTGAGAACTCAGGAGAAAGGATTGAAAAGTTTCTTTGGAAGCGAGAAGGCGTTCCGCTTGGTAAAAATACAAGGATGCAAAGCCGGCGATACATGAAGCGTAAACTCTCGTATAAACTCAGAATGTAATGCCAAAAGGTTTACGCTTCGTGTGGCAGGCATAATCGCATAAAAGTTTATACCGAAACGTCAAATGCAATTACATTCGTGCACCTGCAATTACACTATGCTATTACATCAATTACATGTGTTTTTGGCCACAAAAAATATGAATCGACGAGATAAGTTGATTTCTGAACATCTTCTTTAATATTTTAAGATTTTTTACTGTATATTAGCGATTGTAGAACATTCAATTCTTCATAACGCTACGCTTCATGTTGGTGCTGTGTCTACGCTTGCTGTTACGCTCAGATTTACGCTCCGCGGGCCTATAATCTTTTTGACATAAGTATAATCTTTTTGGCAATACACTCTGAGTTTATCGAACTGTCTCCCTCAACAGAAACTGTCGATTAAGAACTGTCAAAAAAAGGTTAAAAAATACTGTGGAGACCGTAAATTGTTAGATGAAAGGAACATTCTATAAAATCCAAGCAGCTACAAATTTGCATGGAAGAAACAGCAAAAGCTTTCTCGAGATGTTGTTCGAGATCTAAAAGGATCTTCTATGACCAAATTCATTTCTTATAACCTGTCACAGCAACATAATATTGGAAGAAGGAAATCATCGATTCAAAATGAACTAAAATCGTTGTTCTCTACCAGTTTGCTGTTATTCATATCTGATAAACATTAAATACGGCTCCGCCCGTAAAGTATGAGCCGAAAATTCTTTTTTCTGATAAGCAAATCTACTTTTGTTATAAAAGCAGCTAGAAGTGGTGATGCGTTTGGTATGCTGGTGTGTGAATGCTTAGAATCGCAGAACAAAATGTTATCGTGGCCGTGTGTTTGGAATAAAATTTCACAAAGACCCAAAAGACAGCAAAATAAAGGTTCTAAACTATCAAAGTGGCATTTTCTGGCCCCGCTGCTACTGCTTAATAAAATCTTTGAAACTTGAAACTCTTAATGAAACTTTTAATGAAACAACTCTCGCTGGTCCTTGGCTAGTGCAAAGCAACTAAGCTTGTTGTTATTCCAGCAACTTATCAATTCCATCAGGCTCGTTAGCGCAGCCTTTAAGCCAGCCGCACGCACACAACCCCATCATCGCCACCGGTTTTTTTTGTGGCTTGGACGAACCGGGGGGGGGCCAGAGCGAATCACGACGAATTGCCGTGACGAAGCCACCCATCCCCTCCCCTCCCCGTCCTCCGCCTCCACTCGGTTACCACCGGAACCGATTCCTCTCGCGTGCGCAACGGCATTGTATCATCGGCCGGGCCGGGCCGGGCCGGTCCTCGCCATCTTTACGGCGTTTTAGGGGGTCTCTCTTGTGTTTGCATCTCTCTTGGAGCACACCGATTTCGGGCCCAATTTCCGTTTACTCCTCCCCTCCCCTTCCTTCTTTTCAGGGGTGAAGAAGGAAATGTCTTATTCCCTGGCCTCTGTGCTCCCTCCTTCTTCCTCCTCTTTTGCGCGTTGGTTGATGCCGGTGTGGCCGGGGGTCTCTGCTCTCTGTGATCTGTTCTGCTAATGAGATGAGCAACGCTGACCACCACCCATTCCGCCATTCCGATTCCGGTGGTGGAGGAGGAGGTTGTGGCCGTATCGTTCGTCGGTGCGGTCCCCCCCTTTGGCACAGCTCTCGCCCCTGCTGCTGCTACGTTCCGCTTCCATTTTAACCAAACTAGCCAGCCTTCTTCTTCTGGTGCTGCACTACTGCTGCGGCTGCTGGTTTTGATTTAATTAGGCATCGAAAAACGGTTCCCAGCCCCCTCTCGTCGCTCGGTGGCGGGGACTCAACGAGCGGACTCAAGTAAAACATTTAATTAACCAATCGTGCAGCAGCCCCCCCGCTCCACACAGAGGATGATGCTGGACTGGGGAGTGTTGTTGTTCCAGCGAGAGATGGAATGATATCGATATACGCGCACACAGGATTGATTTATGCTTGCAGTTCTCATAGAGAGAAAAGGTGGTTTTTGGGGTGTTGGCTGTGGAATGTGTGTGGAACTTACCTTTTGCAATTGAAGTTCCAAAGCACGCTACTACACACCACCGACTTCTCCTTCTCTGCCTTTACCGGGAACGAAAGCTTCCATTCGAAGCGCAGCACACGACATTACACACTATTGTTGCCTCGTTCGGTTGTGGTTGAGTGTCTTTTGTGCAGCTGGAAAAAGGGCGAGAAGAGAAAGAAAAACAAAAAATACGAGGGTAAGAAAAGTGCGGGAAAAGCTAAACACGCGGCCGGATCGGGCCATTAGACACCACAAACGCAGCTCGCATCAGCTGTACACCCCCCCCCCCCCCCCCCCCAACCCGCGAGGAGCACAAACTACTCACGAAACAAACAAAAAAAAACAAAAATACAGCCAAGTGAACCGAAGACGAAAACGGAAAACCCGAGCGGGTGGGTTTGGAAAAATTAGTCCAGCTCATTAGAACTGTAAATTTGTGCTCGTTAAAATTTCGTTTCCAACTAGAGAGCAGGGAGCTATAGCTCGCTAGTTGGCCCGTAGTGGGTGGTGGTGGCTGTCTAGTAAACGCACTAGAGCGAGCTCAGTTCCACACCGAAACACCGTACTGGCCCGGCCACCCCCTTTTCCTTGTTGGCTCTCCTCACTTTTCCCAATTCCTCGATTTTCGCTACGCTTCAACGTCACCAACCTCGGTGCTCGAGAGAGGGGGGTTTGACGGGGGGGTTAAATTGAAACAAAAATACACCCCCAGACAATAACAAATAAATTTAAACCCTCCAGCGCACCCCCGCCCCCCCCGGAAAACCAACGAACAGCATCATTGTTTAAATCGCTTTCATCAAAATGCATCTCGCTGGCATCAATTATTCTTCCATTTCTGCTGTAAAAAAAATGCTTCACTTCTCAAATTCCACAAACCGTAGTTAGTGTGCGTGGTACTAGAGTTGTGATGGTGGAGTCCCTCTCTTTGTGTTGTTCAAGTGTGGCCCCCCGGCCAGTTGATTTTTCATCAATTTTCCCACAATTTTTCCTCGCCAAACAAACGCCATTAATGGGGATCTCCTGCTCGATCTACTGAGATCTTCTGCAATCTTTTACTCTTTCTCTCTCTCTTTCTCTTTCTCTCTGTATCTCCCTCTCCATTTATTTCGCTTTGGCCAGTGGGAAATATTTTTACGAAACATGATTTAAGCCTATTGGACTGCAGCAGCAGCCCTAACCGTCTATTTATAACAAACGGCAAAAATGTTAGCGAACGCAGCAGCAGCAGCACAACCGGATGGACGCTCGACCCGCGATCATCGCGGTCGCGCTGCTGTCCGTTGTTTTCTACCACAAATGCGATTTTTATTATTTTTAAGGTTTCACTGACCACGCAAAACAACAGCGTGAGACGCAGCACCGACGGTAGCGTGTTTGCAGGCGATACACATATCCTTCGGCAATGGTGGGGACCGCAGCTCAGCAAAGATTGGCCATGACGATGCGGATTATAGACGGATTACGAATGTAGGTGAGCGCGATAAATAATATCACGGCAACAAAGGGCGTGCAGAGGCGCAGTAACGTCAAGGGGAAAACGCCGATCGTTGGTGGTGTGTGGATGACGATTCCAAGGCGCTTCCAAAGAAATTTTGCTGCCAAGAATTTAAAAAAAAAAGAAATTTCATTCAATCTTTCATTGATACTGCTGAAACCGACGACTTTTCATCGTTAAGCCAAAAAATGAGACCAAATGAAAGTAGTGACTGCAAGTGAAAGGTCGTTCTGCTGCCATTTTACGCTCTCGAATTAAAGTGAGCAAATCTACATGGAATTTGTGTACCTGTTAACTAAATCATACAACCTGACACTATTAACACAGACATGTTTGCACAAAATTTAAATGCAATAATGAGAATGGCCTTTTTTCCGGGGGCAATTCCGTAATTAACTCCTGTCAATCCCGCAGTGGTGTGATTCCGCACGGGGGGGGACCTAAATGGGCACAAAACTATGCACAACATAATTGTGGTAACGATTTTACATTTAATTGAATCACCGGCCGGTGGCGCTTTTAAAATACACGGCGCCACACCGAAATTGGCGCATACCCCAGCGTGCCCGACACAGGAGTATACAAACGAAAATCACGATCTGGACACTGCCACTGGATTGGATCAATTTTTCTCCAAACCCCAATTTCTGGGGATGGTGGGGGTCGCTGATTTAAATTCCAGCTATCCACAGCGGGCTCCCCTCCTGCCTGGCATGACTCATTTTCTGAACCCAATATTTGCAATTGGCCCAAGCAGAGCAGCAACAGACACCGTGGATCGCGCCCCGGGGGAGCTGGGTTGTGGGGGCAACGCTTAGCGCAGCTCTCGCCTGATTGAAATTGAATTAAAATATCATGAATTTAAAATGTGCCGGCTGCACGAAGCAAACGAAGAGAGGACCACACCACATAAAAAAACACAAGGCAGCGGCACCAGCAGCGCCCAGCACGCGAAATGAATATTTCGTGCATTTTCGCGCGAACTTGTTTGCCCTCCCACCCCCCACCCCCTTAACCTGGATCGGTATTGAACCGTGAACCGGGACGGGGACAGCACGACAAGAGAGGGATGGATTCGATTGGTGGTGTCGTCTCGCAAGAAAAGGCTGGCGGTTGGCAGGAAGAAGAGGAAATTCGGGAACTTTGATGCGCCACCTTTTGGAACACCGAGCGCATCGCATCCTCCCCGGCAGCTTACCAACCCACCCACAACTCCCTCAACATTATTACGCCGGCTGAAGCCGCCTTTGGGGTTGTTTGATCGTTTATAGCGCCACGATTGGTGCGGATCAGTGGCAAAGCAGCAGATCGAGGTCGTTAGCAATCACCGTTCGTCGCCATCATCGTCGTCGTTCGAAACCGAGGCCATTTTATGGTTTTCTTCTTTCGTGCCAGGAAGAAATGGTAAAGAAGGGGCGCGCGCATCGTCTGCACCGGTTTGTCACGGTTCATAGAATCCATAAACCTTCGATCGTTTCGCCTTTTTTCCTGGCTCGGGCGGGGGCTGCTTTCAGTTGCACCCCTGCATAGTGGGTTTTATCTTTTCAAGTCGAACACATCGCCACAGCGCATTGGAACAATGCACAGAGTGCACACCAACCCCCGTGCAAGGTTGGTCTAATTTTGCAATACCGTCCAATCATTTAATTGGGAGTAGGTGCATCTCGTCGTGCTCCAGTTTCCAGTTTTCTCCGATGGAGAAACAGAGAATAGATAGGGAGCTTCGTTAGTTCTTTGCTTGCTTGTTCTCATGCTTGGCGGTGCATTTTGGCATGAATATTCAAATCGTGCTGCGATGCGATTGTGTTGGTGGAGGGCATGTGATAGTCCCGCTTTCTCCGTGCTACTAGAACGGTATTCTAAAACCAAACCTACAAACAATTAAATCTTCTCCTACATTCCGCTCTACCCTGGTTGATCATTAGCTATTCTTGGTTTATGCAATTCCAAGAACTTAACAAAATGCAAAACGAAAAAACGTGCAGAGGAATGCACTTCAGGCGATTGGCGTTGACTAAAACCAACCAAAAATACGTTAGCCTAAAATAGCAAATATGCTGGCTAAGGTCGACAAGAGACTAATAGAAAAAAAAAACAAAAATGTGAGGAGCGAGTTATCGCGTACAGCAGCAGCAGATGGCCGAGAACGAGTTCAAAGAATTCATTTGCATTCGTGAACGTCGTGCTATGAATCCGAAAGTTGGGGATCTTCATGTGGTTTTTGGCGGAGTGCCGGAATTTTGTTGTTCCGAAAGTTGAGCTACGGTTTGACCTGTAAAACCAACGGCGCATGAAGCCATGTAGCGGAGAAGTGCAGTTTTAAAAGCGTAAATCATAAATTTAAGTAAAAAAAAATTCATAAACTCATCTTGGGTTACAAAGCAAAGGTGATTTCATTCTATTTTAAAGAAACAACGGATAAAGATGCTGGTGCCAGCTGGTTCTATCATTTCGTCCTCTGAATGAAGAACTCAAGGCATATCCGCCTAGACAATAAATAAAAAAATAAACGATAGTCGTAGTTTCCGTTAACGACCTAGAACCTATTTGATGTTCAAGAATACGGATCACTTGTATTGAATCTTTAACACTTGAAGACTTCCATTTGATGGATTCAAGTGCTACGTAGAGGTAAATTTATCTTAAATTATTGGACTGTCGGAATATTAGGAAACATATGAAATCACAGTTGATTATTGCGACATCTTCACCATTTTAGGAGCGAATGATTAACAAAAAATATTTCTTGTAAAAACTCTGCTCTAAAATACACATTAACGTAAGATTCATCGTCCATCAAAGTGTGACCTATGAACTTGGTCAACAGTTGTATCTACAGATTACATGAAAAAGGGCTTGGGAAACAAATTTTGTTTAAGAATCTTATTTAGGTGTTTCCTGGTATGATGAGCCTTTCTTGCGAACGAATTCACTAAGCTGTAATTTGTTACGTCGCAAGTTTTTTTTACGAGTTTCAAGAAATGTTGTGAACTGTTTGAATCATATTTGTTCGTCGAATCGATTGTATGCTCCTCTTCTACGCCAGATTTGTATTGCTCGATCCAATATAAGAATTCGTAACGTATTTTGCAATTTCCAAGAATTTGGCGATTTTTATATGAACCTAGTTTGTTCCCAGTTTTCCAGTTTCCCATGATTGATGGAATTCTTTTGTACGAACGTGAGGACTGCCTCCAAGAAAGCGTCTCTCGCCCACAAAACCCTGCCAATTCTTAAAAGAACAATTCCTTTTCGATGAAGCAAACTTACTTGAAACTGTAAGCTCCAGAAAATCGCTCAAACACAGCTACAGAACGATTCTTTCGCCTCCCGATTTTACACCGAATTTTGATAAGGCTTTGTTGACATTGCGCTCTTCGCACCGAAGAAATTAACCGAAGAAGTGGAACGCTTTGGGCAATGAACGCGCATCGATACGCACAATCACAACCCCGCACCGCACCACAACACATACACACGCGCACAGGTAGCCCGAAACACACCAACACACAGCAGCTGACAAATGGCAACACGGGGAAATAGAAAATATGGGAAAATCTAAACCCAAAAAGCACTCGGCGCACCACCACTCCGCTCTTCACGTTCAGCCCACAACCCGGTTTTCTGTTTCGGTGGTTGGCGTTGGCATCTACGCACCACCCTCGGCTCTCTTTTTCTCTTTCCTCGCTCACTCGCTCTCTCTCGCTCTCTCTCTCTCTCACTCAGCAGGCGCTGCTGCTGCCGGCGGGATCAACGGTAACCCTCGCTGCCATTACGATACCGCTCCGCTTTTCCACCCCTTGGCCCGGCCACCCTTCACCGTGTGTTCACTTGCTCAATTCGATTGCTTCTTGCACGCAGCAACAACGGCTTCCATCGCCTCGCAACCCACGAGAACGTACTCGAGAAATTGGCGTTTGTGGTGTGTTGTCGCGTACCTTGGCACCTCCGGTTGTTTACGGTGCCCGTTGCTGTTGTAAGTGCATGCGTACAGGGAGAACCACCGACGATTGAGAAAAGTGCGTTCCCTCTTCCGGCTCTTTCACCCTTTCCTGCTTTTGTGACACCAACTCGCAAAATGCTCACCTCACGCACACGGCACGTACGCACATCAAATCATTCCCGGTTTTCAAAACTGGCCACCCACAACAAGTAGCAGGCCTTCGACACTTGCAACACTTTTGATCATCCTGCCACCATCACACCCGGCGTATTCACTCTCTCGAAGGCTCTTTAACGTTTTCACCGAAATCAATCACGCTTTTGCTTTGTTCACAACAGAGCGCACAGGAGGAGAAGTTGAAGTTGCGAACGCCTGCCAGACAACCGATTTCCGAGGAACCAGCAGCAACGCGCCCGTCCGTTCGCGACCGAGGTAAACAAGATTCTTCGACCGTGGCGCGAGTGCGGGTTGCTCGGAGCATAAACCAGCGCGACCATCGCTGTGCGTTGCCAGGCATTGCCGTGTGCCAGAGCGAGCCAGAGCGCACTAGCGAGAGTGAGAAGACGCCAAACATCTCACGCACACCAGCAACGCCGCACATTGCACCAACACTAGCGCACGGCGGCGTGTACGAATACGAGCTCGCACCCCGTACGCTTTCCCTTTTGTGCTTCCTTCGTTCCTGCTCGGTGCATCACGCTCTCGGTGGTGCAGGCAGCCCCATAACTCAATGCCCTCGTCGTGGGAGAGGGGTGGTGGCGGGGGTGGCAACATGTGCGTCACTTGCTGCACATCCTTGCTGCTTTTACGGTGGATGCGGTGGAAGGTGCATCCCTATATACGCGAGACGCGAGAGGGTTCCGTTAGCCCGAGCGCATCATGATGGTGGTGTGCATCCGGAATGGACACAGCGAGAAGGATGATGGAACGGCGAGAAACGAAAGCGAAATGAGAACTGCATTCGACAAAACCCCTAGAGGCTGCTGCCAGTCGTTTGTCTTGCCTTTATACGACTCTTTGATGATGCTGGGACCTGGAATGAAGTACTAAGACGAATTCCCATCGCCTGCCCAGTGACCACCACTTCGTAGTATCTCTTCATCCGGAGCTGGCAGATGAGGGAATAAAACCTTTCGTTTAGCTGAGTTGCGAACGTGCTTCTCGAGAGGGCAAGTGCACGATCCGCTGATGGGAATGCGTTGCGTTAAGACCACCAAGAGCCATTACAGAACGAGTGGCGCCCTCGTTCTTGATCACGCACCGATCGACATTCGGTCGCGAAGCAAAGCGCGGAGAAACAAATTAGCACTCTCCTTCCACCCCCGGGGGGAGGGTACCACATTCATATGTCTCTCCGGTCAGACGCCAGACGACTGACTTGCATTTCTTCATTTGCAGCCTCCGCATCCTGCTGCGTCGTCAGCTTCCTCAGCTCAGTTCGGGTCAGTTTTGTTCCACAATTGATTGCAAAGTTTGTGTAAACATTAATGAACGATTGACGCTGCCCACACTCACTGCGCCGGACCGAGAAAGCCGGATCATCACGTCATCATACCGGACCACATTGCGAAGGTCTCGTAAAATGCGAACACTCGACGACCGTTGGCGACGAGGCCAAACAAGAAAAGAGCTAGACGACAGTTATTACCGATCGGCTGCATTTTGTTTTTTATTCGTACTGCATACTTTTTGCATCTTTGTCGTGTCGTAACCAGCCAGCGAGCCAAGGAGTCAGTTCCTGGGCAATGTCCAGCGCATGTGCGCCATCATGACCGGACCATGGAAGTGGTGGAGCGATACTTTGGTGGGTAATCTATGGGAGTACTAGGCAGGGTGGGTTGTTAGTTTAATGGCGTTTTGCCTTACTTTAGCTTTGACGACTGTATTTTATGGAGCGTTGTTGCCCAAAAAGGGATGTAGTCGGAACAAACGGTTTAATGGCTGAACATGCCCGTGCCGAGCCGAGAATCGGAGGTTTCATTTTTCACCATTCTTCATATTTCTCTGACGGCTACGGTATGCCTCAAAGTTTTATCACTTCTTTCAAAAAACCCCGTATACCATGCAACCATAAAACGTCCTATCTTATCGGATGCATCCTGTTTATGCTGCGCTCTCTCTCTCTCTATTGCTTCTTATCTTTCAGCATGTCCTTCGCTGCACTCATATTGTATTGCAGCGTTCGAGGACACACCACCATAAGGGACACGGCAACTCCGAGAGAACATCTAAAAGAGGAACAGTTTGTTCAAGGTGAAGGCACATAAAGCACCATAAAGCTCGAGGATAGCGAGAACATTAGAAGATGGTATAGCTGGGCCGCCGAGAATGGCGGCGTCGAGGAGAAGAACAAGGACATTGCATCTGCTGTTTAACTATGAACGTCCCAGTAACGGGTGGCAAACAGATTCAAGTAAGTCGAACGTTTAGAGTCAGTAGATTGCTGTACAAAATGGAGAATAGAACTGTCACAGTGTAAGTTTGAAGGTTCTTGCGATGTGTGTATTGTTGTTCTGTCTGTAGCGTGCCGATATCGCGATAGTATCACTCGGCTACGACGCGTACAGGAACGGTGCCACCAGTCCAAACATTAGCATACCTCCAAAACGAAACCGCGGCTGAAACCGGACCGCGCTCACGCCCGGACCACCGAAACCAACCAGGCCCCATGTTTTCGCCCTATCGACAACATCTCATCTCGCAGACCGTGTCGCGTCCGCAGCCTCGTTCCGTTTAGGTGAAACAAATGATTGCCACAAAACCGAAACCGCACGATTGGATCACGGGCCACGGACACACTCGAACGCTTGCTCGCTCGCTGGTGGCCACCAACCAGAACCAGGGACCACTGCGCCACAAGAACCGGGTCCGGGTAAGAAGAAGAGGAAGCAAAACGAAGAGCTCCGGGCCGGAATCATGATAAACCATAATATATGACCCCACTGATCGATTGGACTGATCGAAGATGGATCGGAGAATTGGTACGGCGAAGCGCGTCCACGCAAGTGATAGAAGCGCGCAGCAGGCCGTGAACGCGGCTCTAACGCCAGCGGGGTTGCCAAGGAGAATGAGTGAGAGACAGATACACGACATCACGAGAAGAAGAAGAAGAACGACGAACGGTGAACGGGAAGGAAGAAAATCGTGTTCAAAATTAAACAAACAAAACGCAATCTCCAATTCCATTTCGAAGGAAGGAGCAGCCCGCAGCTCGTGTGTTGTTGGAGTGACGTCGCCGAAAACGCAGCACCCAAGACGATGGTAGGCCGACGAGTCGCTGCTGGTGCCCATGGTTTGGTCAGCGGTGGTGTGGCGCAATGTGTGGTTGTATGTATTGATGTTTGTTTTAGAGCGTCATGCGTGTTATAGGAGTCAAATCGCCGGCATTTTTTTTTCTTCCCTTGCCTTCAGCATGGCCGTTTGGCCGTTGCCTTGTGTCTTGTTATAGCCACAGCATGCGGTAGAGAGCTCTGGCTCTGAAAAAAAACCTGATCTACCCAGGGGACCGCGTCCGATCAGGTAGATTCATCACCGATCTTTACGATCCTCTCCGTAGTTTTTGAGACGATCTCTCTCTCTCTCTCAGTCCATGCGTTACCAAAAATCTAGTTAACAAACCCCGGAAAAGACAAAAAGGTTTACAGAAGTAAGCATTAAGTTTAAATAATTAGAAAAAAGAACTATGACAAACCTTCAGCAACTGTTTTAAGTGAAAGAACAAACATTCTTCATGGCACACTAAGTGAACACGGCACCAATTGCTCTATCACGGGAATGAGTCGCTTGGCCAAAGGGGGCCCATGAAATTGACATGAACGCCAATAATGATCTGCATCCGTTGCGCTGCGTTCGCTCAGCTGCTTCACCCAGCAAAACCAGAAAAGTAAATTGAAAATTAACTAACCAAACGCCCAAATACCTGAACCAGCCAGCGGGCCCCGGGAGGTGAACTGCTCCGGCTGCTGCACCTCGATTGATGGCCTCACTCTCTCTCTCTCTGCCCCTCTGGTTGTCCTCTTTGGCCGTCTATCGTGTTTCGACCATGTACCTGCGTGATTGGCGGCCTCGACGTCGGTCGACGTTTCCAAAACGCTAACAAGACAACCGCGGGCAGCAAGTGGCCAGCAGCACCACCACCACCACCTTTAGGTGGGTCCCGTGGAGAGGGCGAAAAATAGGCGAAAAAGAGAAATAAACTAATCTCCATAAATAAAACATCTTAACAAGATGAATTTTAAATGATTTCGTGAGGAAAATCGACGAAAAAAGAGGAAGAAGGTGGCTCGAGGGAGAGTTGAAACTTCGCCACTGCCAGCGAGCGTGCAGCGAAGAGGCGACGGGAACACGAAAAGGAAGATAACGCGTTCCTCTCCCAATACACGCAGGCACAACACACCTGTGAAAAGGGAAATGGCAAGCAGCAGAGGGCAAACCACACACCGGCCAAGAGACCCGGAGCACGCATACCAGCAGCAGTGCGGAGCTGGAACGGTGCCAGCAAGGAAGGTTCGAATTGTTGGCTGTACGAACGCCCGGATAGCCCGGAGGTTCCCAAGCATCCAGGAAGCAAACGTTTCGACCGATCGGACGCACGGAGACGGGGGCCGCGGATCGGTTGAAAATATGTTGTGTCTTGTCGAAACGGTGTGAAGCAGAGGGAGATATGTTCGATTGATGTTCCCAATTTCCAGAAGGTGTGTGCGCGGGGCATGAACATAAGCATAATCAGCTCTCCTCCTTCTCCTTCTCCTGCGACTCTCCTGTCGGCTGCTGCTGATGTCTGTGCGGCCAGGAAGTCTCCCGCTACGCCATGCGGCGGCGGCATCATCATCAGCAGGAGCGCATCATGCTCGATTGGCGTTGAGGATGGGTCCCCCCAAAATGATATGCATGGCAGCGACGACGTTGCTAAACGGTCTTCTTATGTGGTCGCCACACTGGAATGGGAGGGAGTGGGTTGGGTTGTGCTCGATTGAATTTGAGCCTAACCGCCGAAGTACGTGCAGATGCTCTACGATTTAATTTCAATAATTGGAGCTCGCTCTGCCCATGGACCACCATCTTGTCTTATCTGGCAGAAACGATTTCCTGCCCTCCTACCGGCCCACTTCGTCGGTTATTGGAGAGCGTGTTTTAGACACGGACCATGGCCGGCTCGCTCGGTGATCGATCAAATAGACGAATGCTGGCAAAAGATCAAGGGCCGTGTAGGTTGAGCATACGTTCCCCCCACCATTGCTAGGCGTGGTGCTAGGTCATGTGTGAATTATTGAACAGCTCAAAGTAGCAGCAGCTGCAAGACACTCGCTTCGTATAGGGGAGCATTGGACGGCAAAAGAAGGACCCATCCAGACTATCACAACACCAGCATATCAGTCTGGTATTCCCACCCCAAAATGTGTGCTGCTAAACGCGTCAGTGAAGATAGTGGAAGGCTTTAATGGTTGGGGTTTTTATTTTGGATTTATTGATTTTTTCTCTTTGGTCATACGACTCACTCATAGAAAAGCTGGCTGGCTTTTGACTAAAGCTAGAAAAAGAGCAGGAGAACATTGTAGGAATGCAGCTGGAACGTAACTCTCCAACCTTCGCTATCCCGTTAAAAGCTAAAATGGCTGTCGCAAACCAAACACATACACATTCCCGGGGGCTACTATTTTGACAGCGCAAAATGGCAGTTCGGCAACACAGTAACACCAAAGAAAGCTTCTCCCCACTCTTCAGCTCCCCGTTACGGTGCGGTTTCTGAAGGAGATGG
>NC_064878.1:29896595-29906595 GCF_943734665.1 Anopheles aquasalis | reverse complement strand
GTATGCCCCAGAGTCCGGGACCCGGGAAACAATGCCAGAAGGGAAAAAGGAGAGATTATGCTGATTTTTACGATGATGTTGTGTTGCTGTCTAGCTGGAGAGCAAACAAACTCTTTACCCCCATGGTAGCATCCGGCCGGCATGTTCGATGCTCAATTTATTGAGTTCCCTAGGCCAGTGGCGGAGACAAAGCAAAACCGCAATACGCCGTCTCGATTGCTTATCAAACAGCAACGGAGGTGCTTTTTATTGAAAACGCCACTAGCAAGTGACACACGCCGAAGAGCGAAGAAATGCGCGATGACCTTTCTATTGCTGAGAACGATCCGGTACCGAGTATGTTCGAGAAACTATATTCTCGCGGTTATAGTAGGCGGAATCGAAAGCTGAGGATTAGTAAAAAACAATCTTAGTAGGCTGCGATAATTGGAATGAGAAACTAAACATCGCAAACGAGGCATGAAGGCCAAACATGGCATGCCAGGCCATGTTGAATAATAAATTTGAGATAGAAAACAGCATTCAAGTTGATAGCTTGATTAACTGAATATAGAGGCGCTTCTTCTCCACTCTAGAACTGCCGTTGTTACGGCAACCATCCCGACACTGGGGACAAGCAGTGTATAGTCGTTTCACGACTAAACTCCCTTGCACTGGGGACAAGCAGTGAATGTCCTTCTTAGGACAAAGGTAACGGTCGTTGTCACGACCCAGCGTCATCGCCAGCGGTCTTCCGAGCCAGCCTAAAGCGACGGAGTAGGCCGTCGTCTCGTCCAAGGGGGCGAGCTCATCTGAAACCCTACATTTGGTCCTTCGAACCGGATCGAGAGGACACAGCAGGCGGTGAGTTGAGTGCAACAACCGTGTATCGTGTATCGTGAGTGTGTGTGTGTACCGTGCGAGTACGGAAAAGTTCAGTGACGCGAAGTGCTAAACGGCAAAATGAGGCCATTAAAGACGCTGCTTAGGCTGTGCGACAGCCTAAGGCTTGATCTAGAAGTGATTAGGGAAGGTTTAGATCAAGTTACCATGGAAGGTAAAAATTTGGAAATACATCTGAATGAAGTGAAAGCGGAGGTATCTGCGCTAAAATCCGAGTATGCTGTGATTATTAAGGAATTGGCCGAATGCGTTGAAGACGCCGACTGGGCAACAATGCAGAAACAGTTCATGGCATTCAAGGATATGACGTTTAAAGTAACGTGCACAATTATAAAAATGAGAACCCGAACAAACACGAACAATTCCGTAGGCAAATGCGAGTCAGCAGTGAAAATGCAGAGCAATCAAAGTAAAATCAAGCACAATCCTGAAAATAATGCGTTACATATTGCTACGAGCAAGCAAGACGTGTGTGAAATATGTGCTGGACAGCATTTTAGTCACGAGTGTAATGTTTTATTAGCAATGTCTATTAGCGAAAGAATAGACAAGGTGAAATCGTCGAAAATCTGCTTCAACTGTTTGAAGCCAGGACATTCAGCAATCCAGTGTTTTTCGAAGCAAACCTGTACGAAATGTAACCTTAAACATCATACATTGCTTCATCTAGAACAAACTGTAGAGCAAACCACTGTAACAACCGCGGCTTGCAGTGATGTAGTGAAGAAACCAAAGGGACAAGTGTTTTTGATGACTGCGCTAGTAAATTCACGTTCAAATAATGATAAAATGTGCCAGGCTCGCGCGCCAATTGATTGCGGAAGCAAAATTCATCCCGTATCAGAACGAATAGTGAAAATACTGCAGATAAAGAAACATCCTGTTGAAACAGTTTTACGTGGAGTCAACGCTCAGGTTTCAAGGACCTCTCATCGGGTAGAGGTAGAACTGTTATCCGTTGATGGTAAATACAAAGACAAGATTGAATGTCTAACTGCCGAAAGGATTACCGGAAAAATTCCATCAAATACAGCCTGCATCAGCGATTGGCAAATACCATCCAACTTAGCATTTGCAGATCCTTCGTTCAATCAGCCTAATGAAATCGATCTCTTGATAGGATCCGAGTTATATGATGATATTTTAGGCAATGGACGGATCAAGTTGGCAAATGATTTATCAACATTGTATGAAACGCGTTTCGGATGGGTGGAGACAGATGCAGACAGAAAGGGTCAGAAATATGTGTATTCAAATGAAACAGTTGCAGAAACGGAAACCGAACAGAATGAAGAATATTCCCCACAAACTTTCTATAGCAACAATGATGGTCATTATGTAATGAGATTACCGTTTCGAGAAACATTGCCACAGCTGACAGATTCAAGAGAATTGGCAATAAATTTCTGGAGGGACAATCCGTCCAAGGAACTGAAAGTATATGAATTAACCACAGTAACGTATGGAACATCGGCTGCATCATTTCTGGCCACAAGGGTACTAAAACAACTAGCTTTAGATAATGGTGAATGTTACCCGCAAGCAGCTAATGCATTGTTAAGAAACACGTATATGGATGATATTTTCACAGGAGCCGACACCATCGTCCAAGCCAAGAAGCTAAGAATGGATTTAGAAGAACTTATGAAGAGAGGTGGGTTTCCCATCCGGAAGTGGTGTTCAAATTCCGAAGAGATTCTTGAAGGCATACCCAAAGAAGATCGTGAATTGCTGACACGAATAGCTCGAACTTCTGTTAACGAAACGATCAAGGTTTTAGGAATCATATGGGATCCTGCATCAGATATCCTACTATACAATGCCGAGCTCGCGTCGTATGAAGTCAGCAAGACAAACACAAAGAGATCGATATTATCATCTATCGCTCGCTTATTTGATCCGCTAGGATTAATATCGCCAATTATCGTCGAGGCAAAAATGATCATGCAATGTTTGTGGGCATCCAAGATCGGCTGGGATGATCCAGTAGAAGGAGAATTATTGATAAGATGGATAGAGTTCCAAGAGAGTTTAAAGGATCTGAAAGATTTAACGATATCAAGATGTGTCGTGCCCGCTGATTCAGAGAGAATTGAAATTCATCGATTCGCTGACGCATCCAAACTCGCATACGGTGCTTGTGTGTATCTTCGGTGTATCGATAGAAATGGATGCATTGAAACAAATCTTTTGTGTAGCAAATCAAGAGTTGCGCCCTTGAGGGAAATGACCATTCCAAGATTAGAACTGTGTGCTGCATTACTCTTGGCGAAGTTGGTAGAGAAGTTAATGCAGGCGATGTACAATCTCCGGATCGAACAAGTCAAGCTATGGTCAGATAGCCAGATAGTATTGGCCTGGATGCGCAAACCGGCAGATTCTCTTCAAATGTTTGTACGCAATCGTATAATACAAATCAATACGTTATCTGAGAATTTCGAATGGAACTATATCCGAACAGCCCAAAATCCAGCCGACATTGTCTCTCGAGGTATGAGGGCTGCCACGTTAAACAAGTGCAAATTATGGTGGAAGGGGCCAGAATTTCTGCTTGACAGTGACTACACAACGGAACGACCAGATGAATTGACAGATGATATGACGCCGGAATTAAGAAAGATCGTCGTCGCAATGCCCACAATGAAGGTAGCTGAACCTATCTTCGAGAGATATTCGTCATTCTACAAGTTACAACGGGTGTTCGCTTATGTGTCTCGATTTGTGCAAAGAATTCGTCAGTCAAAGAACGCAAGAGATCACCATTCGTTATTAACGATACAAGAAATGCGTCAGGGAATGAATTACATCGTACGCATTCTACAGCACAACGAGTTCCAGAATGAAATTCAAGACATTAAGCGTAACAGAGTACCGAAGCGTTTGGCGGCATTACAACCATTTCTGTGCAGTGATGATTTGCTTCGAGTTGGTGGACGTTTGCAGCAGTCTAAGTTGCCATTTGAAAGTAAACATCAGCTACTATTGCCGCATGGACATCCAGTAATGGATATGTTGATCCGGAAGATACATGAAGAACGATTGCACGAGGGCCCATCAGGAGTGCTAGCGGCTTTACGCGAAAAATTCTGGATCATCAATGCTAGGTCTTCCATTCGAAAGGTAATACGCAAGTGTGTGAAATGTTTTAGAGCTAATCCGAGAACAATACAACCAATAATGGGCAACCTACCTGAGGATCGAGTGAACCCTGCAGCACCTTTTGAATTGACCGGGGTCGATTATGCCGGTCCCGTATTAGTAAAGGAAGGAAAATATAAACCTAGGAAGGTTAAGGCTTATATTGCATTGTTTGTATGCTTAGTAACGAAGGCGATCCATCTTGAATTAGTAACTGACATGTCATCAGAAGCCTTTTTGGCCGCGTTAGAACGATTTGCAAATAGAAGAGGTGCAGTTCGAAAATTAATATCAGATAATGGATCGAATTTTGTAGGCGCTGCTAAGGAATTGCGCAAGTTGTGTGAGCTTTTTAACGACAAAGGAGAAAGAAACACAGTTCATGAGTTCTTGCTCAAACGTGGAATAGAGTGGGAATTTATACCTCCTCGGGCTCCAAACTTCGGTGGGTTATGGGAGGCGGGAGTGAAAACAGTAAAGGCGCATCTAGGAAGAACATTAGGAAATGCTTCATTGACGTTTGAAGAATTTTACACCGTCTTGACGCATGTGGAAGCCGTAATCAACGCTCGACCGCTGTACTGTTCCGGAGACGACCCGAATGATCTTCAACCCATAACGCCTGCTCATCTGATGCTTGGACGACCGTTGGAACCAGTTATCAAGCCATCGTATGCAGAGATGCCAGCCAATCGTTTGAGCCGATGGGAGTTCCTGACGCAGCTACGGGATCACTTTTGGAAACGATGGTCGCGAGAGTATCTTTCATCACTACAATCACGGGCGAAGTGGACTAAGAAGCAGCACAATATTACAATAGGCAGTGTTGTTTTGTTAGTGGACGACAATTTGCCAGCCCTATCATGGCAGTTGGGATACGTTACAGCCGTGATACCAGGAAGAGATGGCGTAGTAAGAGTAGTAGATGTTCGTACAATATCAGGAAATTACCGTCGTTCGGTTAATAAGCTAGCTCCACTACCCATACAGAATGAATAATAGAGATTAGTTAGTACAGAAAGAAGTTGAAATTAAAATTCCAACGGGGGGAGTATGTTCGAGAAACTATATTCTCGCGGTTATAGTAGGCGGAATCGAAAGCTGAGGATTAGTAAAAAACAATCTTAGTAGGCTGCGATAATTGGAATGAGAAACTAAACATCGCAAACGAGGCATGAAGGCCAAACATGGCATGCCAGGCCATGTTGAATAATAAATTTGAGATAGAAAACAGCATTCAAGTTGATAGCTTGATTAACTGAATATAGAGGCGCTTCTTCTCCACTCTAGAACTGCCGTTGTTACGGCAACCATCCCGACACTGGGGACAAGCAGTGTATAGTCGTTTCACGACTAAACTCCCTTGCACTGGGGACAAGCAGTGAATGTCCTTCTTAGGACAAAGGTAACGGTCGTTGTCACGACCCAGCGTCATCGCCAGCGGTCTTCCGAGCCAGCCTAAAGCGACGGAGTAGGCCGTCGTCTCGTCCAAGGGGGCGAGCTCATCTGAAACCCTACAGAGTAAGCCACGAGTTATGTGGTGTTTTTTTAAATCGCTTCTTCACTTCATTGATGTAATTTTGGTTTTTTTCTTCACCAAATTTGCCCAATTTATGAGCCCCACGAGGCGCACAGTAGCACTTTTAATTTTTCTTTTAATTTCCTCCTCTTCCCCCTTTCACGGACACCTTCAGGCGACCTCGATCGAGCTGGTGGTGAGTGAGTTTGGTGATAAGGATTGGACACCGCTAAGCGAGTGGACGTCACAATCGCTGCGCGCACTGTCAAGTGGAATGAATTGTTTAGCTGCTGCCAAACACTCGGGGTGAGGCGATGATTGGCGATAGCCTCTAATCGCTGGGTTAAATTGATGGGGTCACTCAAAACATAACAATATAAATCAGAAAGAGCTGCTGCTTCTGCCACGTTGCTATCACCAGAGCGAACAGGAACGTGGGATTTGACGTTTTGTCGAATCCACCGGAAAGGCGCTAATGGAAGCAGAGCGAGCCCGTGGGCGATCAGATTGCTAACTAGAACAAAAGAAGCAATGACAGACAGACAGAAACAAATGATCAATTCCATCGATGTGTACGAAGAATTCGGTCCAGTTTAAATTTCGAGAATGTGTCCACTAATGATCAGTTTGTTGGTTGAAAACAAAAATCTGGATCTGCATTAAATGAAGGGTCTTAAGGGGGGACTTCGGTATTTAATTTTTATTTGTGACACATGTTTTTAACATTTTTCCCTGAAAGCTGATCCTTTCAAGAGTATTGTGTAAAAGTTTTGGATCAATCGAAGAAAAACTGACAAAGATACAGATTTTTGAAAATCCGCGTTTCATACAAGGCTCCATGCAGCCCGCTACTTTGAAGAGCGTTTCCCTAAACCAACGTTTTCAAAGTTCGGTGTCCATCGTACCGTAAAAACTACTAGGCCGATCGATTTGAAATTTTTAACACGTAATTTATACACTTTTTGCCAGGTAGCCCCGTCGAGATCTCATTTAAATTGTTGATACTTTTTTTTTATCATTATGTAAAGCTCTTTTTTTTTGCAGAATCACAAAAAGCATAACTTTTTTAACTACAAAAATCTGCCAAAAATGGAAAAACAGGAATATCCACAAAAACTTACCTGGGCTACCTGGATAAACTTATAATCTTTCTAACGAATATCGATTTGTATGTTTTAGATGATCCGTCATGTCGCTACGATGAACACCGTAAAAAGTAACTTTTCGTCGACACGCCTACCAAAATTTAATGCCATGGAAAAGTTTGTAAATGAATGTTGCTCAAAACTATATCAAATATTCTTCAAAAGTTGTTGATTAATATGCCATTTATTTGCATAAATAAAGTTAAATGGTTACGTCACAAAAAATCGTCAAAAAGGGCCTTTTTTTGGCCCGACAATACCGAAGTCCCATACCATACCCATTAAATCATACGCTAACGTTGTTGATGTGATTTCTATGAATAAATAGACTAGAGTTCCTTTTTTGTTCTTGATTGCATGAATGAAACACAAATTATCTTTTTTATCCAAGGAATGCCATTGCTTGAAGGTAATTACTTTCCAAAGCGCTTGACTTTGAGAAACAAATTAAGCTTGATTACACTATTCAAAGTGACACTCATTGAAACGCATAAAAGATTGAAAATAATCCTTTAAAGGGCAAATCCCTCTACAACCCGCCATGGAGACACTGGATGAACACAAAATGGTGGCATAAATAAATGGTCAGTGGTTCCCCGGTTTTGCCTTCGTTCCTTCGCATCCTTTTTTCCCCCCCATCTGATGCACCGCCAGAACACACATCGTGGTGATAATACCGTCCCTCCCTGTATGTTTGCGTCCTTCCACAGCATGGCATCGGTAGCACGGATCAGTGTCACACTGTGGACCGTGGCAAAACCAATCTCGCGACCAGGGTGGTGCGCCAGCGCGCC
Source organism: Anopheles aquasalis (assembly GCF_943734665.1). Lineage (NCBI taxonomy): Eukaryota > Metazoa > Arthropoda > Insecta > Diptera > Culicidae > Anopheles > Anopheles aquasalis. The sequence goes on along the minus strand of NC_064878.1, from coordinate 29,899,117 downwards.
ATGTTTACATACGTGCAACATTCGTCGGTGGCAGATTTGCACTGTGGCACGAACACGTAAACACTGCCATCCGTCATCTGCCGTCGGAACGGCTGGATCCGGTGCAGGGAATTTAATTAAAAGTAATCTCAATGTTTACCGTTTCGTGCGATTCGCCCGAGAAGGGTGACAACGTTCGCGTCACGCTCGCCAGGTACCGGACCGGATTTGGGCAGGTGACGAAGGAGGATTAACTCGGCTCCATCACCTGGACGGTTGGCCCTTCGAAAGAGTTTAGCAAAACTGCGATGCTTTCTATCAAAACAGTTGATGGCGCAATTTGCGATCGCTAAATGTGTCCTAGATTTTGATTAAGCTACAAACAACAAAGTTGAAAATAGTCTGCTATCAAAGAGAGAAAGCTAAAGCGTTATTTATCAAAAGAATGCCTAAATACAAAGTGAATCTTTTCAAAATAGCTCCTTGGGAAGAAAATAGCACATGTTTTGCAGCAGATTCCATATTTTTCACCCCCCGATTTCCATTCCCTCCTGCGTAGCTTCCTGTTGTTGAGCTCCTTTCAAGCGTTTCCAGCTGTGTCATCGGCATAGACGTAGTCGAAATGGATTACCAACAACAACCGGTAGACGGTAGGCAAATAAGCTCTACTGGAGGGCTACTGCTGCTGCCGGTTTCCGCTGGAATCGCACTAATAATCGACGCTAGCAACATTGTCAACAAACCATCTGTCATGCTCGGTCTGGGCCGTGTACCAACCGTACACTCCTTGATGGTTTTGCCATTAGCCGAAGTGGGTAAGCGAAATGGGAAGGAAGTTCTCGCTCCAAAAACAATCCCATGTTATTCCTATCTTCCGTCTGTGTTGATGTTTTGCCGTTCGAGAGGCGATAATTCCCGGCCGAGGATGTGCTCCGCTCCGCTGGAAGGCGCTTAAAGCAGCGGCAACAAATCTCTCCTTCCGGACGGATTAGCCGTCCCCGGGGGCAATTTAAGATGCAGGTAATAATCCTGGAATGTTTTTAAAATGAAGTTTGCAACCGGTCTTTTGGAATCTCCTACAATTCTGCAGGCCTACAATTCTTCTCTCTCTACCAAGTTTGCAAGAAGCAAAAAGCAATCCATCACACCTGGTCAATTGTCCGTATTGTTCCAGCAACGCTTCGACTGTTCGCTGGAATGTAAGCGCAGTTCCTAGTGTGCGCTAACAGCCAATGATAGATCGAATAAAAAGTGTTTGCATTCCTGTACGTCCTGCACTACATGATCTCCACGATGTGCCAGACTGGTGCGATCTCCTGTCGTAGACTGATTTTAATTTGCCCCATCCTCAGCGGTTACGGCCCTGGAGCGGATGCAGAAGCATTACTATCCTTCCTTTTTCCTTTCTTCTTTCCATCGATGGCATCGAGGCCTGATTGTGCAACAGCTTGCATTGTCACATCAGTGGCCAGGGTCCAGGCCGGGTACGAGGCCGGCTACGAACGAGGCTAATGAGAAAGAAAGGAAATATGCAAGCATTCACCCCCGGCCCGGCCCGGCCCGGCCCGGCCGCCCATCCTGCTGTCAACGTGTCTGGTGGGTGCAGCATGCTGAAGAAATTAATTTCAACACGACATGCCCATGCCCGCGATGACGGCGTCTGGGAGGGAGCGGTTGCTCCTGACACCTACGGCCATGCAGCTCCCGGTCATCGTCGTCGTCGTCGTCGTGATGGTTTCGATCGATGGGCACTAGCGTCGATGCAGGGCAGCGACATCCAATAAAAATCGTAGTTAATTGAATATCAAAAGTGACAGTGATGTGTTTCTGAAGGAAATATTAATTAATGCAAAGTAATCGTGATGAGGCGAAGGGAGCCTCAAAGGGGCAACCAGGCGCAGACACCGGACAGTTCCGTCTTTCTCGTGGTGTGGCGTGGCACAACATTGCATGGCGCATATTAAACACGAGCTGGTAGTCCAAGGGAATGCCATGAACTGGACGTAAATTGAATGGCTTTGATTGTGTGTATAGTGAACGTTTTGATATCCAGGCGTTTGCGAGCGCACGGCGCTAACCAACGCTACTGACGCGCGTGATGACCCGCTTTTCGCTTGGACTGTGTCCAGGATGAGCGACGCGACAACACGACAAGTAAGTCCTTCTGGACAAGTGGTTGCCCGATGAAGTCTGAGCGCTTTAAGCAAACAGCAAAGGGAAGGTAGTGACGGTTGGCTTGAACCAACCAATGCCGTCAAGGCTTATCAAATTGTCCGGGCATCGGGGGCACCTAATTGCATAAGTATGGGCTGCAATTTCGAGCGAACAGGATAATTGGTGACTTGCACCAACGGTTTTTTAGCAGCCGCCAAACCGTCAACATGGGTGGTCATTCAGTGCTAAGATGCAAATATCACATTTCGTGGCCATTGCTTCCACGAGCGAACTGAAGACGCATCTTTTGGATTGGCAGAGACGCCATTTTGGTTAAATACGTTTGGAACCGAATTGCCGTCAGCAAAAGTTGGTTAACTGAACGAAAG
>NC_064878.1:29889095-29891595 GCF_943734665.1 Anopheles aquasalis | reverse complement strand
CCGGTCCGTCAGTCGTTGCGAGTCCAGTGTGAGAAACAAAACAGCCCCTTCCACACCCTAGGCGTGATGCTTTCATTGTTGTTTGAGTTTGAAAAATTAATACGATTTCGTGGCGTATCTTGTCTTGGTTACGGTTTTTAGTTCGATCGCTTAAGATAAATTGATTTAGGCGCGTTTTCTCACTTCGTCAATCGGTGACACTAATCCAATAATGTCTCTATCAGGTGTCGCACCCACCGATTCGTGGTGTTTCGTGCATAATTCATCTGTTCTGTTTGCGATAAGCGGTTTGTGTAGAGGGGGAGTGGATTATATGAGACTCCCGGTTTGGCTGCTAGAGACCGCCTTCAAAGGTCGCTTCGTTGTTGTTTCCCAAAAAACTTTCCGATGGAACAGGTTTTTCTGTCTGCTTCGGAGTAGGTCAATAAATTGTGGAATTTCGGGTGCCACAGGAGGAGCCACAGAGACATTTATCTTCGGTCAAGTAAGGCGCATCTGTCACGGGTATATAGGCGTGAGCATCAGAAGAGAAATTTCGTAGGTTTTTTTTGCGCGTATAGTTATATATTAACAGTTGCCTTACTACTAATTACGACCTTTTGCACTTGAAATGGTACCGAATACATTAGATTTGTTCGTGTTTGGGATCAGGTGGATATCCAACAGTAAATTGTACATTGCTTAATACTAATTTGCAATTATCAATTGAATTGTTCAATTGTTCCATTATCTCTAGTCAACTTGCCGTCTGGTTGAAACCGAAACCGAGAAGTTGTATGCTGTTTCGCCATCCACAGTAAATGCCTCAACTTGGTCCGATGGTCCCACAGATGTGTGCACAGATAATCGTGTTCACCCAGCGGGAGTGCTATTGTGCCAACTGTGTCGTTTGATCAAGTGTGATCAAATCAAATTTGGTGACACTTCAACGCCTCTTCATTCAAACGTTGGTGCGTTCGTTTGCACGAGAGCATTTCCGATCTGCCAGCAGACCACCGGACCAGCGCATTCAGTGTTCAGCTTTGTAAAATCAATTAGGCAAGCAGTCAAAGTAACGAAGTGGCGAGGAACAAATTGCATTGATTAAATCGCTCGCATCCGACCAAACGGTCGGACGGTTGGCAACGCGGTCGGATGCAAGCGATGCCCTGCATCCATGCTGTGACACTGATTGCACATTGTTTCAGCGGCAATTCAACGGTGTTTGCTGATGGTCGGCCACATCGGAATTGGTTCAGGATTCAAGCTGCACAGCGATGCGAAGTGAGGGAATGCGCACACTTCATTGGATTTTGCACTGGTTGGAAATAGTTAGTGCGGTCGAAATGGTGACAATTTTTCGAATTTGATTTGACGCTTGGAAGAAAAGGGTTTTTAAGTATTTCATTATAGATTTAAAATTCATTAGATAACGAGTCTCACCTACTACCAAAGATTATAAACAATGCCAATAAAATGTCACGTTTTATTAAACAGTTTAAATACCTATTCATGTATCATACACGATCAGTCCAATAATGTATTAGTTTGAAGTACAATATAGAGCAAAAAAATTTTTTAGCCATCGATGCATGGAAGATCGTGAGATATTAGCATCGTTGTCAGCTCTAGAATGGACCATGGAGAATTTATCTATTTTTTTTCTTCTCTGGCGCATAGAAACTCTCGCTTTTAGGTATATTTGATCGAACTCCCATCTTTCATATGACTTTTTGTTTTATTTGATAGATGTGAGTCTCGCGAATATTACAATACACTTTACAATGTGTGTTTATGTCTGTTGAAAATATCTTTAGAAGTAATTCGGAAAATATTCTATTTTTTAATGATAACCCTCATCAACCGCAGCGATTTAGTCTGAGCAATTCTCAACAAAGTCTTAACATCATTCCTCTCATACGCCAAAGGATAAGGAACTGCTTTGCTCCAAATTCGTATAGACCTGCGTAGTAAATAGATCAAAAACTGTTTATTACAAACAGTTTATGTCTGTAGATGTAACAATTCCAAAGGGAGCATTGAGATTGATTTCAATTACTGTATGTACAATAATGTAAGTGGAAATGAACGTCGTTTTCAATTGTACTGACGTATTTCGACATATGCAAACTCCAATGGTGTTAACAAAAACATTATTAGACGGATTTTTGTTGGTTCTGCATCTTTAAAGCCTTTTTTTGTACTAGAAGATCGACTAATTTAGTATAAACAGTTTGTTTCCCAACGTACGCTGAATAAAAAACGTAATCAGCCAAGCAACACGAACAACTCGTGACTGCGGCCAAACCAAACCAGAATGCGCTGAGGTGATTATCATGTTCGTGCGCACGTTTGCACGAGTGTCTGTATGTGTGCGTGCATTTCAGTTAGTAAATATGTCCAAAGGTAATTCGACTCGTGAAAGGGTTGACGCAACGGAAACCAATTTCGGGTTGCACAGCAGTGCTCCCGTGTGGGAGCCCCCCGGGGAGGGGTGGATTGATAAGATAAGCTTCCCGCT
>NC_064878.1:29871595-29879095 GCF_943734665.1 Anopheles aquasalis | reverse complement strand
TAGAAACCGCTATAGTCATTAGGCTTGATAATGATGCCATGTAGGTTGTACGCTTACACTGTAGGTTCGTTGTAGGGAGGTAGTATGAGAACTTCTTTTTAAGATAAAATATTCGAGCGTCGTAAGACGATGAAAGTGTTATAAGTAAAGAAAAATATTATAGTAGTATTAGGGGAGTATTAGAGTACAAGTATACTAAGTTGTTCTGCACGTAGCACTTAATCAAAATACTATAACTAAGGCATATCATTTTCATGGTGATTTATAGGCCACAATACATGTATAGGTAACCTGACGCTACTCTACTGAGACTCGCTTTGTTTGCTCGGGGATCCTATTCTGATTCTATTAAGTGCTACTTTATAAAAAAAAATCTCCGCCAATAAAGTCAAGAAGAATAATTAGCCCGGGGTGAATGGTAGTTGATCGATGGTTCTTTTCGACGAAGATTGATTATGTTTTCTTATCCACGCCATCCACGTGGATACCTAGAAATCCTGGAAGCGGACACGAACACCCCGGACTACTTCACACAATACCTTTCACCGCTAGGACGCAAACGCAGGACACAGAAGTTTGAATTTATCCCCCCCTCCCGATCCCTATGTGGGGTGGAAGCGGCACTCAGCGCTGGTAGCGGAAGTGAAAAGAATGGATCCCGAAACATGCCTCCAAGGCACATAAACGTGACATTAGGATCACAATTGCCTTATTTCGCACCAAGGCGGTCTCGGTCTTGGGGCAATCCTGACCTCGAGGTGGCGGTGACTGTGGTAGTGATGGTGAATGGTGATATTTCCACCACCAAAGGCTCTATATCTCGGTACGTACCCAACGCTGTATCCCGTTTTATTTAACAACGACCGAGTCCGAGTCCGGTCTGTGCCTCATGAACGGCAGGATACGGCGCTTGTTCTAGGTCTGTATCACTTGATGCCCATTTTTCAATACGCACACCCTACTACTACGAGCTGGAACTACAACGAAAACGACTAAAGGGGGGAAAAACAAGCTTAGAAAATGAAGTTTTCCCCCATTCGCGCCGTACATGTCTCGGCCGCCACGCACCTCCCGTCTTCCTTCCAGCACCAACACATGCGCAATCGATGCTCTAGGACTACCGGAAGGCTAGACTTTGTAGCTCGACGAAGATGAAGCTCCCGCTCGCCCGCTGAGCAGCACGGGCAGCAGGAAATGAGGAATTTTCCTACTCAGTTCCTCGAGGATACGCTGCTCCCATCCATCCTCCTTCCTCGGCTTTCCTACTGCACCAGCACCAGCAGACAGCAACAGCAGGTTTACGGTGAGTTCCGTCGGGAAAAGTTAAATTATATTAGACTGCTCTCCGGGCACGTCCGGACGGTCCTGGCGGAGGGTGAAACTGTCCGGGGTTTTTTTTCTTTCGTTTCTTTTCTTCTTCCTACTCGATACATGATGATGGTGTCGGGGAAAACTTTCCTTAACCTTCGGGAGCGCAAACGTGTGGCATCGAGGTTGGATGTGTTGCAAAACGAAAACCATACCCCAAAAGTAATTGAGGTTAGTGCCCTTTTTGGAATGCTTCCGATCCAGCGCGTTCGGTGAAGCGAACAATGGAAAGGGGATCGTGTTTCGTTCGAGGTTGTGCGGAAGTATATCTCGGTTTTTGGACTGATTTGGATAGTAGCGCGGTCAGGAACGGAATTATTCTCTAGAACTACCGTTTTCTATCCGTCTGCCATCCGTTGCGTTTTAAATGTTGGTAAAGTATATTATGAAGGTAACTGTACCTACTTTTAATGTTGAAATACCAATGAAATGCTTAATGATGATGAGGAATTACGAAGAGATAAGCAATGATCCGAGATAAAGGTATAGCTTATTATTCCTGTAGATTACACTTATCGGAATCGATATAGCTAGTGTGAAATGTGATGAATAAGCACCAGCATTTGCGAATAAAAGAGTCAGCAAAAATAAAATACCGTCGAGTATGGTCTGCAACGGGTAGAGCCAATTCAAGCAACGGACAAACCATCACAGCTCAGACATCTCCGAACGTTCGTGGTTCTTTTGCCGATGGAACAATTTATACCATTACGCTAGAACGTTTTCCTGTAGAACGGGCTGAAGAAGCAGCACCAGGACTAAAGGGGAGAACATAGAGTCACCACACACAAACACTGTGAAATGCTATTCAAAAACCGGCGAGCTCTGCACCATATCTCTCTCTGTCTCTCTATCTCTGGGGGATATGGTGTTTGGGGTTCCCGTAAAGGGGTAGGGGGAAACGTCGTTTTTCAACTTCCGGCATTTTAACGTACGCGGATGAAAGGGTGTGTTGGTCTAAGTTGTGTCTTTCTATGAAGAAGCGTTTGAATCTTTCCACTTAAAGTAGCAATGCGGAGTGAATTCAAAGCAAAAACGTACTTTAAGTCGAATCGATAGTCGTATGGCAGCCCTATCTATGTGCAAATCGGTGATTATATTCGTTTTGGTGATTTTTTGCACCATACATTTTTAAATAAGTTTGCTTTACGAGAAAATATAACGAATAATGTTTCTGTTTTAGGTGAAATAGACACCAAAAATCGTTACTACAACTTTGTTGGTCTTGACTTGACAGGTCATGGAGACGCATGGTATTGTTATTTTTTCAAGCATTTTAAAATAATGCAATCAGAATATTATTTAAAGTAGTGCGAATTCTTATACTATTGAATGTCTACTCAAAAGTGAATTTTGTTTCTAGATGACCGGATATTAGATCACGAAGATGAAAAGCAAATACTCGTTCCTGATTCAAAAGAATTCAGCGAAAAGATTCAGCTACTGAGGCGGATGAAATTGCCCTCTCTCAGAATATCAGAAGAATCGCAAAAAAAAACCCGGCGTTGATAGCCTTCTAGCTGGTAAAACAATTTGAGATTCTCACAGTTCCTTCTTCCGTCGATATCAATCGTTTTGGGTAATACCGGAAGGATGCTGGCTTCCCGAAGTAGATCGTTTGCATCGTTAAACCGCTATCTCGTTTCCCGGTGCACCCCCGCAGAAAGTTCCTCCAAACGAATCACGCATCATCGCGTGGCACTCAGGAAAAAAGGCGATAAAGATGGCTTGAAACCGATACCGCACTTGCTCGTCTGCTCTGGAAGATCTCGCGGCCGCGATCCAGACGAACATTATGCAGACTCCTTATTCAAGCGGTTTCCCGATGGTTCCGTAGCCTAATCTTCATCCATAATGCATGATGGGGCGCTGGAGGAAACTTTAGCTATGTCTGCTCACGCTGACAGACGCCGGCGAAAGCTCTCAGCTGTTACCTTGCCCTGGCCATCTTACATTTCTGTCTGCGGAAGTACCAAGTTCTTCACTTACCATTTAATGGAACGGGAAAGGAGAAACAGGAAACGTTTCGTCGCGTGACGTCTGCACGATCCAGGATAAACGGTTAGCGCTTCCGCAAAATCGCTTTGTTACTCGATAAACAATCATTAGCTTTTCCGTTTGAACGATGCTCAAGGATATGGTAACACGTACAGCCTCATATTCAAAGCATCGAACGTGTGTACACTAAAAACCACTCACAAACACTTGCACACAGCGGGAAAGGGAATCCAATTCACTAACACGGCTTCAATTCGTTTTGGACGCTCACTTCCTCCTCATCGGTGCACCTTGCGCAGTGCAAAGCATTCACCCCTTGTACACCTTCTAGCGTGTGGCCAAACCCCAAGGCCCAAGCGGTAAGAAGATAATACTTGAAGATAATGTACGGCGTGACCGTTATCTGCTACGTTCCGTTCGGTTTCCAGATAGACACCAATACATACACACAGAACACTGGACAACAGGCCCCACTGGGGAGACGATAAACAGCTACTCACTTTCTGTTGCCATTTTCGTGTTTTGGGAGCCACCGGAGGTACACATTTTGCCTTCGGAACAACCGGCACAGGGCGCGCTAGCTGGACACACCGGATATTGAAATGTGCCAAATGGAGTGACGTCAAGGAAATTCCGGATCGTCCGGTTCGATTCGTGGTCCCGTGTGTTTACAAACAGAGCACTACGCAGGCACCGAATAGTGACAGTTTGTGGCGTCGAGAATGGCGCAGAAGCGACGCTAATGATGATGCTGCTGCTGATGATGATAATGATGATGAAGGAAGCGACAGCGACAGACAGCTAACCCCTTGCAGAGTAAAATGCAATTCATCACCGTGGCCGCGATAAATGTCGGTATCACAACTGCCCCCTCCCGGGAACGAGAACGACGCACCCCAGCGTAATTCGCAGATTCGCTTTCGCCAACGGAACGCCAAACGCTTGCGACAGTGGACCGGCAACGACTGTGACTACTGAACGGCCGCACGAGACAACACTCGGAACTACACGAGAACACTACGGCTGGCAGGCCAGTAGAGTAGCTCGTTCTCTGTGTGGCCGTACACAATACACCGACGGGGAGATTGGTGTTTTTTTTTCGTGTGTTTTGGCCGGCGACTGCGCACCAGAATCCGTTCGGCCGTTCATCGCTCCGGCCACAGAGTGACGGAATTGGCGTTGGCCACGCGCTCGCGTTGGTGTGCGTTGTGCGATATGCGGAGCACCCTTCCCGTGAGCGAGCGAGTTCATTTTTGCTTCCGGCGACAGCGACGACCCCGGGGGGGAGACGGTGGTGGAGACCAAGCACTGAGAGCGACTACGTATACTACGGTTTTAATCAATATTTGTGTCTCTCGCGCGAGAAGTTGAGCGACAATTCACGCCACACTCCCGGTGCCAAGGCGAGTCGAGCGGCGGAGAGAAGGTGACGCTGGCGCTGGCTGGCTGGCCATGTGTCGCATGGGCTTTCCCCGTGCCGTGGCTTATGGTCGGATTATGCTTTATACCCACTTCAAACCCTCAGATTCCCCGTATTGGACCAATTTGTTGGTTGGCTCGCGCGCCTCGCGTTCGTACGGTTTCGCCTCGGTTTTCCACGGCACTCGCTAACACCGCTAACACGCCCGGAAAGGATAAACCCGGGGGGCCCCGTGGGTTGGTTTCGATCGCTTTTCCCAGTGGCCTTAAAACCATAAGACCTCGCCACAATCGCCGCAGCCACAAATTGTAGTATCATTGAACGAGGCAAAGGTGGGTAACAGGATTCCTAAGTGGCTCCAACACCAGCACTTTCCCCAGCAGTGGTGGTCGTCCAGTGGCCCAGCGTCATTTTCACTCTCGCGTTGTCTCTTTCTACGGCACGAGAAGTGGTGAGAGCATCCCGCTCCTGCTGGACACTCGTCTGTACGTACAGGGTTGCCATCGTCGTCGACGCCGCCACTCGCCGTAGCCAATCGATAATGCCGACTATGGATTGGGTAGTAACCATGGTAACGGCATGGTGGTGTGAAGCAGCAGTGACCGAACCGATGGCGTTTGAGAGGTCAGGTCCACCGCACAGTGGCGTGAGGAGGAAGTAGGATTTGTTGAAAAAACCAAGGATTACAATAATTAAACAATGAAACATCAAATACCTATCAGCTCATTGTGCGGTATCCAAGAAAATTAGACGCCTGTTCTTCTGTTGCAGGAACTGCTCAGTCAGCTTCGTCTAATCACGCTTATCTCGACCAACTTCCCAATCATCATCAGTTCGAACCTTCTCAGAAGCGACTCGAGCCTTTGAGGGACACAGTTAAGGTAATCGAGCCGCGACGATCGCGAGACCGCGTACAAAACCCACCGTGCACCGATGAATAATGCGTCCGAAAGCGTTGCGGCTGTAAATTAACCGACGGGCTTCGGCAGACCACGGACCGGGTGCCGGGTGCCAGGGGTAGCGATCATCGCTTTACCGCACCGGATCCTTTTCCGTTCGGACATTTTTTCGGGGGGACAACTTGCGACAAGATCAAATGTCACAAATTAGCTTCATTTATGGGTGGGGAATAAAAATTCAAGATCATAAATTATACCCACCAAGAATTATGGTGCGGGATCCCGCGCTCCGGAGCGAGACTTCTTCGCGCGCTTCTCCGTAATGCGTGGTGCTGGCTGGCTTGCTTGGTGTCTTTTTGTTTGTTTGTTTGTTTGTTTGCTTGACGGGTCGGCCAGGGAGTTTGTCTCGAGATGCGCTTTTTGTGGAGAGAGAGATTTTAATCGCTTCAACCAAAACCGACTCAATTTACATACTAATTCCTGACGGGCTGTGTGGATCCACAAAACGTGGCTAAGCGTCAAGGGTGGACGCGAGCCGAGGGTTTCGCCTTTTGTTTTTGTGATGCCATCACCAGATGGCTTCTGGATAAGTGTTTGTGGGGATCGACGGTGAGGCAGATGCTTCGTAAAGGCACGATCGGGGTCCGGTGGGAAGTGCGATCTTTCTGGAGCAATTGGGCAGTTCCAACAAATCACTCCGTAAAGGGGCCTTTCGGACAATGAAAGAAAGATCTAAACAAACGACAACCAGGTGACGAACGGGGCTTTTGTTTGTGCGTTGGTTTTTGTTGTGTGATAAAATAGGGGAATTTATAGATGCACCTATTGGTGGAGTAGCTATGGGATGCTTTATCACCACAGCATCCTAAACCGGTGAGTCAAATGTATGTCTATCACACGCTACTAGACAATACGGACCACGCCATTGGTTTTGCATGTGACCGTTACTTTTGATTCGATTCTTTCGAGATTTCTGGCCAGCGAAGGGTCGACATTTATTTCAGTCATGTACGCCAAATATTTAATTGAACTCTGTTTTGTGCTCCACCAACCGAACCATCGGGTACAGCATCGATGGTGGACTGCGTCGACAGAACACGTTTGCACAGTATCAGTATGCTGCACAGAAAATGCTGCTCAAGCGTGCATCGTTGTGCATCGTCTGCTGTCGTACTACAAGTGATCCCACTGTTGGGATGGGAAGCCTTGCAGATGGGCACTGCACGGACTTCCCGGGAACACAGATTTTGCCCATTTGTCCGCACCGGGAATAGCGTTGGGAGTTAACCAGCGTTTGAATGTCGTTAATTTAGAATTCTCTTGCGGTGACATGCGGTTGCAATGCAAAATGCTAGCAGGCCGAACCGAACAGCATACCACTCGCTTCCGATGCTGATGACTGCGTATGGTCGGCTAACAATGCAAATAGACGGTTTGAGTAAGTAACAGAGACAAGTGTTTAGAATGGGAGATGATGCATGACCACAAAAATGATGGCTGCTATTGACGTTTGCAATAGTGAGTCGATCAATCCTGGGTTTTGTGATATTTTCTTTTTTTTCACCAAAAAGTCTAACGAGTAATTCTGTTGTGTTTCTTTTGGATTTGTTGGATTCTGTTATTCTGTTGGATTTCCTTGGATATTTTGTTTTTTTGGATATACATTTATGTGAAATATGTATGTTTTTAGAAAAGTTTTAGTAGTCATTTCCTATGGATAAAAATTTAACTTTACTTCCGTTAGTTGTTTTTGCACGGAGTATGCTCAATAAAAACTCTGTCAGATGATAAAATGTTGTGCTTTAGATGAGCATT